>NW_019734332.1:0-446 GCF_002891405.2 Cryptotermes secundus
ATGCTTCAGTATCTACAAAAAAGATATGATGTGACAGATGACAATACCTGTGCAACCCTTGCAGCATTTTCTATACAGGAAGGGATTGAGTTCAAAGATTTTGAAAAAGCCATAGAAGTGTTTAAGCTAAGTGAAAATGTTTGCTTTGATGACCTGTACGAGTAGTTCAGCAGCCATCGAGATTACCTCTGCAACAATGTGAACAGATATAGTGATTATGTAGCAAACTGGCTTACATTTTTTTCTTCAGTACATGAGCCTGATGTACCAAATATTTCCATAGTAGTAGGATTTTTGTTTAGCATCCCTGGCTCAAATGCTTTTGTGGAGCGAATATTTTCATTCATGAAAAGTAAGTGGAGTGACACAAGAAACAGATGCTCAACAGATGTAATCAAGGGAGAACTCCAGGTGAAAGTGAACTATGAAAGCAAGTCCTATTCAGA
>NW_019734333.1:0-737 GCF_002891405.2 Cryptotermes secundus
ACGAGTGTTTATGATGCCACGGGGAATTGCATGTTCCATGGCATTATCAGAAATTTAAAGGAATTCCCTATTTAAGAGTGAAACATTTTATAAGATTGTTGAAATTTTTATTTTAATTTGAAATAGTAAAAACATTTTAGGTTAAAATTATATAGATTTCGTTGAATTCTTTCAAAATTCAATAAAAATTCTTTAAATTACCTTAGAATCGTTGAAAATGTCTTTAAATCTCCTGAAATATTATTTAAAATTTCAAAGAAGCTCTTAGAATTCCTCGCTTTAGAGTGAAATCTTTCACAAAATAATTGATATTATTTATATTAACTTGAAATCGAGAAAGAATTTTTGTTTAAATTTACATAAATTAGGTTGAAGTTCAAGATTAGTTTAGAATTCCATTAATTATCATGAAACCCCTCAAAATTAATAATTAAATACCGTCAAAGAAATTGACAGGATTCCATAAAGTGAAACCTTGAAAATTTGTTGAAATTCTTTATATTAACTTGAAATATGGAATAATTTTTGGTCAAAATTTATAAAATTACTTTAAAATATTTCAAAATCTGGTTTGTATTCGTTAAATTTAACTTGACAATCAAAATTTAATTAAAATTCCCTAATATAAAGTAGAAATTGTCAATAATTTGAACAGAATTCCATTTAATAAGACGAAATTTAAACATTTCATTATTTATATATACAGGGTGTCCCAGGAGGAATGGACCAAACTTCGG
>NW_019734334.1:0-10661 GCF_002891405.2 Cryptotermes secundus
CATTGGAAATTTTCCAAGGTGCACACCAGTCCGCGATTTGCACACAGCATTCAACTTTCCGTATGTATACGATTATTTAACAAAATTGTGCAGGCGACAAGCAGAAGTCATACAAAACCATGAGAATGAACACGTTCGCAGTATAGGACAAGGTGTAGCCAGACACAGAAAATATAAGAGGCTTAAACTTGGAGGTGATCAAGCTTACGACCGTTCAAATGACTAAGTTGTATCATAAGATGTGCAAGTTAGGAATGATCTGCTCTGCAAAGCCTGTACTGTCAGAGGACTTGTGTGTAAAGCAAAGGGAAGATTTTTCCATAACATGTTACATGTGCAAAATATACACTTGACGAAAGGTCAGATGTATTCATAAGAGAGAACCCCATCTTCTCGTCAGAGAGGATGTTACATAAGGACTATTACCGCAAGAGTTCAGTTGGGAGAACAATCTCTGGTCTTGGGCCTCAAGGGGCCTGACGCCAAGACGAACTGATTTGCGGTAAACCGCCAGTCGTAAAGTAACTTTGACTTTGATGTTGAAGCCTAGCATTCGGCGAGAGAATGAATTTCCAGCTTCCGTCGAAGACAATTGAAGTACTGAAGCAGACAGGCAGTGTGTGTTGAAGTTGAGAGTTGAAAGCTTCAGTTAAGTGGAGTATAGCAGAGGCAGTAATTGTGATACTGCAAGTGACAATAATTGTGACACTGTACGAGTAAAGTGTGGAAGTGTAAAAGCGAAGTACAATAAACATTCGCTACATCCGAGACCGGCGTGAAGTTATTTGTTGAGTCACACAGCCAACACGTGACAATATATTGGCTCAATATTGGGCCCTGTATTGTCAACAGTAAATTACCGATTTAACGTTCATAATGTTATTTTGAAGCTATTAATGTTGTGTTCGGTTCACACAGAAGTCTTTGAACTGTTCATGCGAGGACAGACACGAATCGCCGAACGTTCCTTTAATCCTCTGAGCGAGTTATTTGAGCACGTTAATAACGTGACTGACCGGCTTTCCGGACTCTAGCTCACCAAGGCAACCAGGATAGAAGCTAAAACGAGGTCACAGCTAATGCTAATTGAGTATTAAGTTATCTGACGATGTTGTTTCGACCATAGAAGTTATATAGCGTCTAAGGATGGGAAGTGAATGGCCGGTGCATATTTGAAGGTACTACGACAGCATTCAGGGGGCAAGCGGTAGCGTAGTTGATTGAAGCATTATGCTACAAGCTGGATGGTCGCGGGTTCGAATCCCGATGAGGTGGATTTCTTCAATTGACCTAATCCTTCCAGTCGCACTGTGGCACTGGGATCTATTCAGAAATGAGTACCAGGAATCTTCCTGGGGGGTAAAGGGCGGCCGGCGCGTAAGGCTGATAACCTTACTGCCATATGTAAGTCGATTGTCTCGATTTTTTTTTTTGCTAGTGGGGTGGGACTAAGTCCCTTGTACTGCGGCCACTTCTGGCCTATTGTACTAGCCCCAGATGATAGGTGAGGGTGATTGTGGAGCAATTGGTCGAATGAAGATTGGCAGGGGAAACCGAAGTACTCTGAGAAAACCTGCCCCAGCACCACTTTGTCCACCACAAATCCCACTTGACCGAACCCGGGCCACAGCGATGGGAAGCCAGCGACTGACCGCTTGAGCTATGGCGCTATTGTCTAGAAAATGTGGGACCCTCAACGTCTCACAACCCTATGGGCCTCCATGGCGTGTNTGCGTAAGTCGATTGTCTCGATTTTTTTTTTTGCTAGTGGGGTGGGACTAAGTCCCTTGTACTGCGGCCACTTCTGGCCTATTGTACTAGCCCCAGATGATAGGTGAGGGTGATTGTGGAGCAATTGGTCGAATGAAGATTGGCAGGGGAAACCGAAGTACTCTGAGAAAACCTGCCCCAGCACCACTTTGTCCACCACAAATCCCACTTGACCGAACCCGGGCCACAGCGATGGGAAGCCAGCGACTGACCGCTTGAGCTATGGCGCTATTGTCTAGAAAATGTGGGACCCTCAACGTCTCACAACCCTATGGGCCTCCATGGCGTGTTGCAGGGATAGCTTTACTTTCTTTTTACTACGACAACATTCAACAGATCATTTGAAAATGTGGCACAGTTAACTTTATGAAGGAGGAAATAAAAGAGGAGATTGAATTCGGGTAATGCTTGCTACCATTCAGTCCAAACCCTTTTGTCTTCTCATCTGCTACCTAAAAACATAAAAATTAGAATATACAAAACTATAACGTTGCCTGTGATTCTGTATGGGTGTGAAACTTGGTTTCTGGCATTAAGGAAGGAACATAGACTGAGGGTGTTTGAGAACAGGCTGCTGAGGAGAATATTTGGACCGAAGAGAGATGAAGTGACGGAGATTTGAGAAAACTGCATAATGGGGAGTTTCATAACTTGTATTCTTCGCCAAATATAATTAGAATGATCAAGTCAAGGAGTATGAGATGGGCAGCGCATGCAGCACGAATGGGGGCGAAGATGAATTCATATAGGATATTGGTTGGAAAGCCAGAAGGAAAGAGACCACTAGGAAGACCAACACGAAGGTGGTTGAGATTGGATTGGATAGATCTGGCTCAGGATTGGGACCAGTGGAGGACTCTTGTGAACACGGTAATGAACCTTCGGGTTCCATAAAATGCTAAGAAGTTCCTGAGCAGCTAAAAAAATTGGCGGCTTCTCAAGAAGGGCTCAGCTCCATGAAGTGAGTTTAGTTAGTTACCATAGCACTCATCTTGGGGCACAGAAGGTAACCACGAGTGTCTCTTTCAGAAGAGTGAGTTTATCTGTCGGGATTCAGAACGTGGACCTGCACAAATACGAAGCAGGAGTAAGTAGCCTTATGCGATCCCTTTTCCTCCTTGTATCGGTGTGTCGCTGCCAGGGAACTCGGTCTCCTCTTAGACGAGAGGAGGGATCGGCCTTTCAGTGTGACGCTTCGACTGAGCAGAGCAGCTGAGCTCCTCCTGTTCCCTCTCGGACGGAGGCTGAATATTGTCAGTGTCAGAGTCAGAATCAGAGTTACTTTCCGACAGTCAGTTCGTCTTGGCGGCAAGCCCCTTGAGACTCGCATTCAGTCTTTTTTCAACTGAACCCTCGCGGTCATAGTCCTTACGAAACATCCTCTCGGACAAGAGGATGGGTCTGTCGTTTACAACTGCTGCTGGCTCCCGCCAGTGCAGTCATTCTCAGGTCAGAGTCCCGCAGGACCCATGACCATATTTTGCTGTCTCCGATTCGAGACCCCCATCCTGGAGGGCCAGGTCCCAGTATTTATATCCTCCCGGAGTAGGTTGGCCCAGTTATACCCCAAGGCCCTGGGTTCCCATTTCATCCCTTCCTATGTCTCGCAGTGTTACGGTGGAGGTATTCGACCCCCACCTCCACACGGGCTAACGCCTTGAGGAGGACCAAAGAGAGGACACTAAGTCTGCCCGATAAATTCCTGCTGGCCCTCGCCAGTCGTTCTAGAGTCTCGCGGGACTCGTAACCCTATTCTACTCTCCCGACTCTGGGAGTCTCATAACTCTTCGACAGAAGAGACAACACTAACTGTGGCCCAAAAGAATGTAAGAAGAGCAGCGAACCGAAGAGTGAACAATAACTGTAACACCTAAAAACAGGAGACGGCCATTGCAAGGTAACAGCGGTAAACACGTTACTGCAATTGCTAGGCAACAGCGTTTATGCTATTGTGTATCCATAGACAAGTCAGAGTGTTTAGCACACTTTCCTTATTTGAAAAATGTAGGTTTATGAGGTTACCTTGCTCTGTGTCTGCGTATGTGTATCCCCTCTATAGTTGCTAGGCAACGGCTGTGTAAGCACCTTTCCGCGCCAACGAGTACACACGCAACAATAGAAGAATTATTTGACGCGTCGTTTTCTATGTGGTGTGTGCCGTATCAAAGACAAATAGGCTATTAGTTCTTCCCAGAGCTTCTTGCCACTGGTTAAGAGACAAACCCAGGAACAAGTGGGATTTATGGTGGACAAAGTGGCGCTGGGGCAGATTTTCTCCGAGTACTTCGGTTTCCCCTGCCAATCTTCATTGCACCAAATTCTCCATAATAATCACCCGGGGCAAGTACAATAGGCCAATCAGTGGCCGCCGTGCCGAGTGGACCCAGTTGGACTCCACCACCCACTAAGCGAATTAAAAAAAAATTAATAGGGATAATGCCTCAATGCAACGGGATGCTGGAATATAATATAATATAATTAAAGAATCTTACTGTACTGACGGATCTTTTCCTCTGTTCGTAAAACTGATTGCCAGTACCAGTATTGCGTAAATTATCGTTAGACGCTACAGGCAGTGCCACTGAATGAAGACAGTTATACGGTCCTGGGAGTAATAGTGAAAATGGGTCGTAAAGTTTTGGAAACAGGCTCGATGTTTACTACACATCTTCAGACCTGGTAGTAACACAGTTTCAATGGTGAGTAATAAAATTCAGAGTCTCTTGCTGCGTTAGAAGTTTCCGCCTTTGAGTCGTATGACATCCACACAACATGACAATTTACTGCCGAGTCAGGAGCCGCGCCATAGCTCAAGCGGTTAGTCGCTGGCTTCCCACCGCGGCGGCCCGGGTTCGATCCTGGGTCTGGTCAAGTGGGATTTGTGGTGGACAGAGTGGCGCAGGGGCAGGTTTTCTCCGAGTACTTCGGTCTCCCCTGCCAATCTTCATCCCACCAATTGCTCCACAATCACCCTCACCTATCATGTGGGGCTGGTACACTAGGCCAGAAGTGGCCGCAGGACAAGGGACTTAGTCCAACCCCACTAGCAATAAAAGGAAAAATTACTACCCAGTCATATTGATCGGCTCTATTGAAAACTTCCGCTCACAGACGGTAAATGCATTTGGCATGAGGACATTGTTTCCTGTTTTTAATTCAAAACCATTACTATAGTGACAAGGCTATAGGCTGGACGACAGGGTTTGTACACTCAGAGGCATTTTTCTATCGAACCGTCCATCCATTGGGTAATAGAAGCTCTTTCCCCGGGAATAAAACGACCGAAGCTTGAAGCTGACTGCTCAACTACATTTAATGCCTGCATTGTACCTCCATTCTTTCATACTTTTCCTAAGGCAAGGTGCTTATTTAAGCGCAAGGGACTTGTACTTTTCCTTAGCTTACTCAATTCGGTCAGGGCTCTACGTGCTCTGAAGGTAAATTTGTCCCTGTACTTAACTAAGTGCTACGTCATGAAGGCATATAATGGACTGAATGTATAGACCCACGTCTTCTTGACCTCTGCACTGGTTGGAGGTGAGTGGTCAGCTTCACACCCTGGACGCTTTACCCCCGGGGAAAGAGCCCCTGTACTCATTGGATAGGAAGTTGGGTGAACTCCAGAGGCGGTCTGGACGACATGAAGAAGTGAAAATTCTTGACCCCACCGGGACTCGAACTCGGATCCCTCGGTCGTCCAGCCAGTAGCTAGTCGCTGCTGCGCTATCCCTGCTCTCTTGTGCTGTATGCGTTTACTAAATCCTTAGTAAAACAGGCAGTAGGATTCACTGAATGACGACTCGGACCATTCCAAGACCTGTAACACCACAGAAAAAAAAAATGCGTACAAATATACTCCTGAATGGGATTCGAACCTGAGATGCCAGTTTTTGAAGAATCTAGGGCCGTGCGTAATTTAGAACCCATGTTCACTAGGATTCGTAATATAAATTTAAAATATGAGGTATATGGAATGTAGGAACAAAATGAAGGCAGAAATGATACAGTGCGCATCCGTGTGGTTGTTATGTTTCAGCGTCTTCTCACGCGCCATATTGAACCCAAAATTTGCAGAGCTTTAGTTTCAACGGGTAATATGTTTTTAACCATGTATGTTGACTAAAGGGTTCATTTTAATATGCTAGTTGAGGGCAGTAGCTGGCAATATGTCTCTTAATGACACGAGGAATAATATTCGAATTCAAGAATAATGCAAAATATCAGATCTGTGCACGTAAGATAAACGACTCTTTTGTGGTTTCCCTCCGTAATTTATGTAGATCACAATATCAATCCTAACTGCATCTTGTACACTACGTAATTATAATTTGTTAAGTCCTGACTCAAAAAATAAGAGATTGCCTTGACATATAATATTATATCGATCCTATGTATTTGAAACATCTAAACGTGACGAACACAACAGAAAAATATTAATTAAAATTTAGGAGCTTCAGCCTAAAAGACGGAATTTTATTGTAACTCAGTGTATGAACGAAGTCCCAAACATCCCCTCTGTGTGGGTTACATGACGCGTGCGTATTTCTGATTGCCATATGACAGACACCATCGATTATTTTACCGCTCAGGAAATGTAATGTAGCCAACATTGTAAAACAAAACTTCACTATACATGGAGAAGTATGTGTGTCCAATACAGCAGTTTATATGCTAAATCCTATGAATTTATTACTTTAGAACATTTCGAAGCAAATGGCATGTCACATTGATGGCAGGAGTGCGTTGTTTGTGCAAGTGATGGTCTAGTTTATAATAAGCTTTCTCAAAATAAAACGCAGTGGAATAGCTGCCCTGAAATAGCTGAATCTGGCTTGTGGTCATGTCGTCAGGGCGAGTTCACTTTTAGGTACGGGAAATGAGCGCGCGGAGCCACTACGTTCGTTTGTGTTCCCTCTCGTTTCCTGAGTGAGACAAACAAAAAGAGAAGTACAAAACAGGAATATTTTCATTCCACTTTCCAGATTTAGCATCAACACCATTTCACTTCTCCGCTGGTTGGCATGGTCCGAAGTAGAGAAATGTTCTACGTATTTTTAATACTTGACAATATCAGCTACAAGTGTTGTGCGTTCCGTTGTTTGTAAAGTAATTTGGAAAGTGACCCGACCGAACGTGATATGTTATGTGAAAAATTCTTAAATCAAGTATGACAGTTGTGGATGAATATTAGGCAGTTGTTCATTTCAGTGACTTGAAATGTTCCGAAAATAAGCATCAACCGGCAAGACCTCAAGATGGCTGCCGATACTTCGCGCGCTTCTGGAAGTAAGGTCGTATATGGTCGAATAAGTCCACCTTATAAAAACTATTATGCTTGAAAGTTGAATTTCAAAACTAATTCAAATGTACGCCTACAGCTCTGTACGCGTTAGATTATTGCCTTGTACAAGTAATAAGGATTTTTGCGATTAGTAGGTTTGTTTTCCTTACTAGTGGTCTTCTTTACGAAATTCTCTTTGGAAACCGATTTGAAAGAAATGTACATTAACCGGTACCCTGTGAAACAGAAGGATCCTATTTAGCTGCCTATTCATTTCCTAGACTTAAGAAGCACGCTTCAGCAGTTTGAGTAAGGTCATGGGCTGAGTGAGTTACGAGTTACGAGTATGTACGCAAACCAAACACAGGATGCTAGACCACCAAAAATCAATTTGTGTTCTGATATAATAACGTAAACAGCGATATAGTTTGCAGTAAAAATGTCTCTGGACTTGGCTTATAGTTTGTTTTCTGACTTTGCTGTAAGAACTGCATACTATTTCCGATTCGGATCTAGCAATGGAGTACTAATTACTTGCTGGAAATAAATGACACTTTATCTTTCTACATATATGCGACCATGGAATGCTTACAAAGATTCGTTTATACAGTATTGGCAGTAGCGAAATTCTTGACTCAAAAGAGTGAATGTTAAGCCATCATATTTAAAGATGTAGGAAATAATAAGCCATGCTCAGAAGCCTTAAGAAGAGCAAAATTTTCTTTAAAGGAGTTTCCAATCTTTATGCAAAATTTTATTTGGATCTTTTACTTCATAATTCATTCCACCATACGCCTTTATGGGGTAGTGCTTAATTACTTAAGCACAAGGAAAATTTACCTTCTTAGATTGCTTGCAAAACTGTATCCTAATATAAAAATGAAGCGCAATACCGGAAGTAAGGAATTACGATACAGTACTGAAGATGAGCTACATTAAAAAGGCGCTTTAAAATTATTTAAAGAAGTACATACGAACAAGTATGAGCTAAAGGATCATCTGAACGTCATTAGCTAACGTCTTCTTAGTGAGTTGCATTTGCAGTTAAACTTGGGTCGTACGAAAGAATTCTGGAATAAGACCAATAATTTCGCGTAAACGTCCCTTGAGAAAATCCCCATGCAATTCTTTTTATTGTATTTCATATTTTTCAATATGACTATATATTTTCCAAATTCATTCATTAGTAATTAAAGATGAAAGTGTTCAATATGAGAAACGTGAGACCTGCCACTGCCTCCGAGCTATATTTATCCGTCTTACTGAAGTTTGGAAGGGTGTAGGCCTATGGCAGTCCAGTCACCTCTAGTTCATGATAGTCACTGCTTCCTTTAATTGTATCTATCTATCTATCTATAACTCTACAGCCCCTAGTGGATCAATTTCTTAATCTACACAGTCAGTAGGACTCCTTGGACAGGGGATCAGCCAATAGCAAGGCCGCTACCTACACACAGAACAACACAAACACAGAATGACCGCACACAGATAACCATGCCTCGAGTAGGATTCGAACCCACGATCTTAGTATTCAAGAGGGCGAAGACGGTTGACGCCTTAGACCGCGCGGCCACCGTGTTCGGCTTAAAGTGAATCTACTAGACAGATTTAGTATTAATGTAAGTTAACTGGTATTTAAAATGCTATTTTATTTCTTCCGTTTTATTATAGACGTAATTTTCGACGTTCGGGATAAGAAATGTAAGCAATAGACATCAGACAAGGAACACGTACACTCTGTGGAAGATGTGTTAACCACATATACAACTGGATCCTTCAAAATGGGCAGCAGTTGCTCTTCGGGGCAAGCTCACAAGGACAGAGACAGCGTGTCCACCAGATCCGAGGAGTAAGTATCATGCATAAACATACTCGTACATTCGCGTTTGTAGGATAGACGTTCAGGATCTGATTTAGAAAGTCACTTAGCAAAACACTACACCAGAAACGTTATGTACGTACATACACAAAGTAGTGTTGGTCTCTTTATTAAACAAGTCCTCATTTCCTATCTAAACTGTGTGAGAAAAAAATGCTTTGTGGCCTCGTATCAGGCATTTCAAGCGGCGAATTTTCAAGCCGTTAGAACCCCCGGACTGACTGTATTTTACACAGCAGAATGAAATATTACAACATACGACAGTTCTTAGTCAGTGATGGTAACCGTGGGCTCTGAGGCTGTGATCTGTTGAAATCGTGTCATAGTAAGTCCAGCCCCTTGACTCCTTGTGTGCAGTAAATTATTTGTGGAGTAATCGCACTTTCCAAACATATTCCATGCAATTAAAAAAAAACTTACAAATCTTGATCACTCATTGTTGTTACACCTCTATTACTGAGAAGCTAATCTAACCATAATACACAAACAAAAGAAAAAGGAAATAAACTCCGTGGTTTTAGTCCGCAAGCGAACTATACACATTTAATTCTCATAGTAGGGGGTGGAGTCCAGTTTGGTCCACTCGGCACGTCGGCCACTGATTGGCCTATTTTACCTGCGCCGGGTGATTGTGATGATGAAGAATTTTATGGTATGAAGATTGGCAGGGGGAAACCTAAGTACTCGGAGAACACCTACCCCAGCGCCACTTTGTCCACAGCAAATCCCACTTGAACAGACCCGGGCTCGAACCCGGGCCGCCGCGGTGGAAAGCCAGCTACTAACCGCTTGAATTATGGCGCGGTCGAACTATACACATGCCACAGAAATTACTTTTCCTTGTTGTTCAGTATATATTTATTTATATATTTTAGATGTAATTATAGCCATATGTTATATTAGGGGCACCCGGTATCTTAGTTGGTTGAGGCACTATGTTACAAGCTGGAAGGTCGCGGGTTCGAGTCCTGACGAGATGGATTTTTCAATTTACCTCATCCTTCCAACTGCACTATGGTCCCCCCTGCTGTCGACTTAGCTTCTAGCAGAAACGAGTATCAGGAACCTTCCTGGGGGTAAAGGGCTGCCGGCTCGTAAGGCTGACAAACTTCCTGCCTGCCATCTGTGAGCCGATTTTCTAGAGAAAATGTGGGAGTCTTGACGTCTCATAATCCTATGGGCCTTCACTGCCTGTTACAGTGATAGCTTTACCTTTTTATATGTTATAAAATTATGTCAGAATTGTTTATGCTTTGTGCTACTTGCTAATAGCAGGTGAATTATTCAAGAAAATATTAATGAGTCTGGTTTGCGCTTCATAGAATTATATACAGGGTGTCCCAGGAGGAATGTGCCAAACTTCGGAAGGGTGTTCCCTATGTTATAGTATGCCGATATAACCCAAAACACCTATGTCCAAGGTTGAACGGTTACAGAGATAATGGCCCGAGAAAAGTGTGTTCTTCTGGCGAGTCCACGCACTGTACCTGTCAGCTGGCATGTCCTATCTACGTTTGTCCTTGAGTGTGGTGATTCACACTAGCCGTAAGCTCCCTTCAGTATACGTTGCGGACGCGTTTTGAATGGGTGGTAGGTTAATTGTGCGGAGTTGCTGAAATTCCTTTTGTGTTTTCAAACGTGGAATATTGTGATAGGCATTTTGTGTGTGGATTTTGCGGTGGCAATGCACGTGCTGCTGTTGAAGAATACCAAAGGCGTTTTCCCGATCGA
>NW_019734334.1:10935-17141 GCF_002891405.2 Cryptotermes secundus
TTGGAAACCTAAGGACAATTATGACATGGCGAGCGAGTATTTTGTACTTCAATTTTATGGCTTCATGTCACTCACAAGTTAGTTTGATGTTACGTACATTATTAACATTACAGAAACCACATATTCCTCCCAGTTTTAATATGTAGTTTGTAATCAACAAGTGTGTAACAGCGGTCAAAGTTTGACACTTCTCTGGCCATTATCTCCGTAACCGTTCAACTTTGGACATAGGTGTTTTGGGTTATATCGGCATACTTTAACATAAGGAACACCCTCCCGAAGTTTGGCACATTCCTCCTGGGACATCCTGTATTAGATCCGATTTATGTTTACCAAAATGAGATTCACAAAAAAACGTTTAGTATGGAGAGCAAACCAAATTGAAATTGCAGTATGATGCGTGTTCAATATTTCCGTGAATGAAATGTACTGATACAGCACATATGCGGGCCTTTATTTTGATCTCGTAAAATAAGCGCATAGAAAACGCAATTCGGTGAGATGTGTGCTGACACTGAGCCTCCTTACACGTTCCCAAATCTCAGTTTTATCCAGACAAGTGCATTTTATCTTGTGCTATATCCGTACCTCATTAAGTTATAATATTTCGTCACATTTACAAAGGAATTGTTACATTGATGGTGAAAAGGAAACAAGATATTAGACGAATCATATTTATTGTAACAGTGGTTGACCATGAACGACTGATACTTCTAAGAGATCCGTTTTGATACAGATGTTCAGAACCCTCCTATAAATGGCCAACTAATATGTCACATCCAATAAAGGTCTCAATCCTCGTGTTAGGATTACCATTAATGATGCAAATTTGTACCTAGTTCGACCAACATTGAAGAGTTTGTTAACAGGTCGTCATGAGGCACATACACAGATGGAAAACATGCATGATCTCATAGGTAAGGCAGTTTTCCTTTCGGAAACCCAGTAAAAATTGATAATATACATGTTGAATAGTCTTTAAATGAACTTGGGGGGGGGGGGTCGGAGTTTTCATAGTTCTTTCATAATACAAGGAAAACAGGGATATCGAGACAGGTCATGACTACTGTCTTCCATATCCTCATAAATGAACATAGATGTTGCCAGTTTTCTTTATATGCTGTCTATAGAGCTTTCTCTTCAGCGAAAGACCCGTTAGAGACTCTAAACAGAGGGAGGACGCCGCAGTATTCTCATGGGAAACGATCTGATATCTTCTTATTTTGTATTTTTCTTGCACTCAGTGCATAAATTGATCACAGAG
Organism: Cryptotermes secundus; assembly: GCF_002891405.2. Lineage (NCBI taxonomy): Eukaryota > Metazoa > Arthropoda > Insecta > Blattodea > Kalotermitidae > Cryptotermes > Cryptotermes secundus. Next base: position 12,200 of record NW_019734334.1, read on the forward strand.
TGAAGGTGTCATTCCCGTCCGCTTGTTTCGCCTCCCGAACAGTTTAATTGAGTGAACGCAGCAAGGCAGACCTGAGTTTAGAGTTGCCGGCAGAATTTCATTTCTGTATTTGTCGAACCATTATAACTCCTATTTTAAATGAAGCTCAAAGCGAACGTTAGTACATTTCTCAGAGATGGCTGATCGAAGGTGTAGTGGGTTCGTGACGTAAAACGCAGGTCTCATTAAGATGTGTGGCTTAGGCCTAGAGGCATATTAGAATATTTTTTCGATGTAAAATACATGTAACGAAATAAAACTAACTCAATCGAGCACGGTTCTTCTTGAGAAGGTGACAGTCATTCAGCTGCTGCAGAAGTTCACCACCTTTTACGGAACACAGAATTACATCACCATATTAACAGGAACAAGCTGCCGCACCTCGTGCTGATTCAGAAGAATTCAGTCCAAATCTTAACATATTTTTAAGATCCACTTTAATATTATCTTTTCGCCTATATATAATTCTCCCCATTTGCCCCTTGCCTTAATATTCTACGACTAAAATTGTGATTGCATTTCTCATCTCCCGCATGTGTGCTACGTGTTAATTTTCTCTAATAATGTTACGAAATACTTTGAAAAACTCTACTGTTTAAACATTTATGGCTGATTCAGTGACTGATTATATCACTTCGGAAAGTAGAATGAACAATGAGTGCTGAATTCATGGTCTAGTTTGAAATAATATCCCTGTATTTTCCTAGAGGGACTGAGGAAATCCACGAGGTACCTCAGTCATGTTAGCCAGATTACGAGCCGAGACTTGAAGCCTTGATCTTTATTGTACAAAGTAGTAGGGCTATCCGCTTAACTACACGTCAGATTTGTGTCTGTTGGTAGCTTTATCGGGAATAAGATTTGTAACCGCGTGCAGTGTTACAACCCTAATCTTGATTAACTCTGTCAACAGTACACTTGCCACGCTGGCTAGTCCCTCCTGTCGACATACTGAACGAGAAATGGAAACGTAGTATTAAACTAAACTATGTAGGATTGAGGTTCTCACAGCAGTGGTTATGAAGAATACTGTCTTCTAGGATATAACCCCGTATAGTTCGTTGAAGGTCAGCTGGCGTTTTGAAGGAACATATCGCTTCCGTCTTCAGGGTCGAAGAATAAGGCGAGCTACTTGTCACCTGCTTTTATGCTGGTATCTTGTTCGGCATATTATCCTCTAATCCACGTCTAACTAAATGTTCCAGGCAATCTCCTTTAGTTTTTCGACTAGTGATTATATGTATTTTTTCTATCTCGGCCGCTTCTTCATCCTCCATGTTTTGATCACTCAAATGAAATGTGCGAATTATGAAGCCCATTAATGTGCACTTTTCTCCATCCTCCTGTTATTTTGTCTGTTACAACCGAACATTTTCATCAGAATTTAACATTACCTCCAATATTTGTTCTTCCGAAAAGTGAAATACCAAATTTCATATGTTTATTAAAAAGTTAGCAAAATCATAATTCAGTGTCTTTTAATCGTTGGATGTTAAGCTATGGCAAGAAGATTAAAGATTCTGAACTCAGTAGCGTCAAGAATTTAAAATTAACATTCTGTGACCCGCATTATCTGTTTATGTTCGTTGTCTTTAAAGCATCGTCGCTGTTTTCGAATTCAGTCACGGGTCCAGATTTACATTGCACTTTGACATGCCTACGCATTTTCATCCGCTGAGTTCTTTTTATGTTCCGTTATTCTGGCGAGAACTTGACAATGCTCTTCGTGAGTTCGAGTGCCCTGGAGTGAAGAGGGGAGGGGAGAGATCCATGCCGTCTGCGTCATTGCATCGTTCCGATGACGTCAGTTGTTCGACCACGAGAGAAAACAAAGGGGGTAGCGTTATAGGGTTAAAGGGGATGCGTAAAATACGTTTAAGTTACGTACTCTCGAACATAAACAAAGCTTTGTTTATGAGATTGTTGCTGATAGTACACTTCCACACGACAGTGAATATGTTCAGCTCGCCAAACTGGCCTAAACTATGTAAGATTTGAGGCTTTCACGGCGGTGACTATGAAGAAAGCAGTCTTCTGGGATTTGGCACCGTGTATATGTGNTTGACATTCTAGCCATATTAAGAATTATTTTACATTGTCGTATTCCTTTACATATATTGCTTTGACATTAACTTGTATTTCTCAGAGACAGAAGCAAAAACAAACATCACAGATAGAAGAGAAAGACCACGATGCATCCTCAGTGTCTGCAGCCCTGCAGGTACCCATGGAAAGAACATTCAGAACACGCGCACGCGCACTATACGCTATAAAGAAGAATATTTAGGGCTTTGCATAAACTATCAGTTTAACCCAAATGCAAAGTAATATTTTTTCGATAATTTTTATGAACAGTTAATAAAACCTAAACGAAAATGCGATTTTCTGTTATCCTGCGTAACACTTTTGTTTTTATATAACAGGATTGATAATTATTTAATACATAGCTGCTCCACAGAATTCTGGTGCTCCCTACAACCCAGTCTGTTTCAGTATTATGAAACCGGAATCACAAGATTCCAGTCTGCATTGCTGTTGTCACCAATTCCATCCAGTACATTTCAGTGCTCTGACTGTGTTGCCTTTTAGCACAGCATTTCCCCATTTTCTCTTTAGAATGTTGTGTGCACATATTCTTTTTACAGTAAATATAGTACAGATTTTTCCTTTCAGACACTTTTACCAATCTTTTTCCATCTATAAAAGGAAACCTGTAATTGTTACTTTATGCACTTACACTTGTATGTTTACACATGCAAGAAATGTCACTTGTTTGCAGTGATGTCATCTAATCTTCTAGCACTCAGTAAAACATTTTTATTTACAAACATATGACACTTAATATTTCCTAAAAAGAACTGTGCTGTATGATGGTGATTAAAAATTTGTTTCAAGAGGTATCTGAAAGTCATTTACTATTTTACCCTACCCCACAGCAGAATGCTTTATGAAATTTAATTAGCTGGCCAGGAAATGAGGCAATAAAGGTTTGTAAACTGAATATAACAACTCCTTGGATTTACTGTTATCTCTGTTGTTGTTATTGTTGATTAAAATATTTCAATATGAATGCCATATGCAATTTACCATTATTAACTGATGGAACCATGTCAGTTCCCTGAACAGTGACTGATTGCAAACTGGACATCCAGGTATCAATTTTGGCAAAGTCAATGGGAATTATTCTCATCACCATTTATGGAACAAATTCTGGGCCCACCAGACTCCTAACCATCATTATTCTTGTTTTAACTTTTTTTAGTATATGCTAACTAATACATTAAAGAACATGCAGCTAAAATGAACATGTGCAGATCTATTGCGTGCTGCAGATCTCCTAGCTACCAGGTGTCAGGCAAGAAATCCTGCCAGCAACAACAGGAAGCAGACGGGAAGGGAAGGAAGCAGCAGCAACATGGGAATCACAGCACAAGCCCACCACAACAGCCACATTCGGGGGTCATTTTGGAGGCTTCCACTGTTGCTGCTACAGTTCAGCAGCAACTGCGTGGGAATGCTGGAGGGGGCGGAGTCCAAATTGAAAGTGTATCCACTCCATCAGCTGTGGTTTTAGAGAGGAAACCCACCAAGGATGGATTGACTAAAGTGAGAAATATTGCCACCTCTAGTATATCAGGTGAGGAAACAGCATCCAGCTTACATATTACACATTTTAAAGTTCAGTTAATATTATTTATCTACACAGTGGAGGCTGAAAGTAAGGAATATGATACAAATTGAAATCGAACTGAATAAAATAATTATGCACAAAGTTAAAATATGCATAATAAAAATTACTCATTCTTTGTGGTGTTTGCTCAATATTTTTTGTTGTTTCTATTGTTTTATTGTTAAATATTTTTCTCATGGCTCTTATCTGCTGTATACAGTTAGGGTCTAGATGTAGTTGATGGTATAATATTTTAATTCTGGATGGCACATCATCTTCCACAGCTTCTGATAAGTTATGCTTATGTTGTTGTTTAACTTTTTGGCCGTTTACAAATTTGACGCAAAGACATTGCACATGATTTCGCATTTACTATTTACCATGACTACATTACCTTACTTTGGCAACGAAATTGATTTTTTCTTAGTGGACCATTGTTTTTATACTGATAACCGAAGAACAATAAAATCCGCCCTACTGGTGAAACAAGTTTTGACAATATCGACATTTAGCGTTATTTTTCTGAAGATAACACCCATTCTGTTTTATTTAAGGGGGTGGCCTCCACAAATTACCGAAATGTAATCTAAAACATTAGAGCCGTTTTCGAGAAAATCGCCAATCTGTTTCTCAGGGTTGATGGGGAGGGGGTTGTCATATTTCTGTATCTTTATTGTTATACTCACCAGTGACCGAAGTATGATGGAGAAACTCTTACATGCAGAATACGAACACAATCCGTCCATTCGTTGAGGCGCTAGCAAAGCGCACACCCATGCATATATATACAGGATGTCCCAGGAGGAATGGACCAAACTTCGGGAGGGTGTTCCTTATGTTAAAGTATGCCGATATAACCCAAAACACCTATGTCCAAAGTTGAACGGTTTCGGAGATAATGGCCCAAGAAAAGTGTGGTCTTCTGGCAGGTCCACGCACTGTACCTATCAGCTGAGAGGCCTTATCTGTGTTTGTCCTTGAGTGCCGTGATTCACCCTAGCCGTACTTATGTAGTTGGCTTTATCAGAACGCGCAGTCAGTACGTTACGTCAGCGCTTGCCATTCATGTGTCATGTATAGTGCTTGGAAACCCTAAGGACAATTATGACATGGCGAGCGAGTATTTTGTACTTCAATTTTATGGCTTCATGTCACTCACAAGTTAGTTTGATGTTACGTACATTATTAACATTACAGAATCCACATATTCCTGCCAGTTTTAATATGTATTTT
>NW_019734334.1:17170-32248 GCF_002891405.2 Cryptotermes secundus
AGAGAGAGAGAGAGAGAGTGTTTCATTATTATATGTCATAGTTTACAGGGTGGTTTCTGGACGTCAAAAAGAAAAGTAAAGAAAGTTCATACGAATATATACCCCAAGGGCCTTCTGTCAAATGTTATAACCATTAGAAAATGCCAGCTACTGCCTTCACATTATGAAAAAGAGACGTTCCGAGAGCAGTTTATGTTGTGTGGTGAGCGCAGAGATCCACTCGACTCCGAACTTTGCGATGATCTTTACGAGACCTAACAGTCGCCAGTTTCCTGGCCTGCACACTCACTTGCCTTAACCCTCTCGATTTATTCTTTCTTTGGGGATAGTTGAAAACCACGATGTAGACCAGAACAGTCGATACTAGAGAGGAACTGTGGTATAAAATTCAACAATTTGCAAGTGAAATAAAAAAAATAAATCCGGAATCTTCGAATGCTTGCGAGTTTCCCTTTCACGCAGAGCTGAGTTTAGTGTCCTAGAATATAGAGGTCATTTCTAGAGCCTCTTGTAGAAAAGTATAAACGGAGAGGTTATTCATAGCTTTTTGTTTGTTTTATTCTTATAAACAGCCCGTTAAACTTAAGACATATTTAAGGCGTGACCATGGAAGTTGAAATCAGAATAGCTGTAATATTTTAAGGAAGGCATTCAGGGTAAATGGGTAAATATTCGCATGGAGATTTTTTATTATTTCTATGTAAAATAAAATATGACATGCATTTTTAATGTGACACCTGTATATAGACAGACAGACAGCATTCTAGAAACCATGCTTTCGTGCCGTTAAAGCGTGTAAATCCGTAAAAATTTCGCGATCACAGTAGGCCTATACGGCGTATATGAGGATTAAATAACTGGCGCAGAGACATTGCCTGCTTCCTCATATACAAATGTTTTTGGCTACGTTAACTCAGAAATGAAATCGATTGTAGATCACTGTTGGTTTACGAGTTCCGAACAACACTGAAATCCGTCCTACGGAAAAGCGGGTTTCGACAAAATAACCATTTCGATTTCGGGCTCGTAATGTACATACCGATATTTTCCTGAAGATATAACCTAAAGCAAAGATTTCTCTGTGCTTAATTAAGAACCACGTCATGAAAACGTATGAGGGACTGGAGGTATAGCTCCACCATTCTTTACCTCGACACTAGATGGAGGTGAGTGATCAGCTTCACAACCCTGCCGCTTCACCCCCGGGGAAAGAAGCGCCGGTACCCATTGAATATGTGGGATGTCGATGCTCGAAGAGACAACCACGTAAAACTATAACAAATGTTTATTGCTGTTAGAACGAATATTACAGACGAGCTGGGAAGCGGAGCGTGCCTGATGAATACCGGCGAAAACTCCCTTCATAGCGGGCTAGCCTGAGCTATTGACGGCGTTCTTCCTTGCAGCAGACCGGTGATGCCGGTGATTGCGAGCCCGCCGGATGCTGGGCGGAGCTCTTGCAGTAGCGGACTAGCCTGCGTTAGTGGTGGCCAGGCCGGCTGGCCGGCGAAGCTCCTGCCGCGGCCATCTGGCCTGGTGAGCGCTGGCGATCGCTGGCGGAGTCAGCTGCCGTGCTTGCTGCTAGTAGGCTTGTACTCGTAGTTGCGGTGCTCTCTCGATGTAAGCGTAGCTATGACTGGTGCTAGCGTAAAAGTCACATTGCGGCTGACGGTATGTCAGTCTGTATTTCTTGGTGTCGAGCCCCAGTCTTGTAAGAAATCTAACCTCGGCCGTCCAGCGTGTAGCCTGTCGCTATACCGACTGAACTATCCAATCTCTGTAGATATCACCAATACAGTTTTATTTATAGATAAGGTCTCCATAAAGTACCGAATCATATTCGAAGTTGTTAAATCTGTTTTCGAGTAAATCGCCATTCTTTGTTTTGGGGCCCATTTCACAGACCCCTTGTTTTGGAGGTGGGCACCGACGTAGGATGGATGAACAGTCGAATGCACATCTAATATGAATAAAATCTGCCCAGCTATTCAGTTGCTACTGTGGTGCACATCCATCCACACATCTCCACATCCACATGAGTTTGTAACTCCTGATAGGATTTATGGAAGTGAAATAAAGTATGTATGTATGTATGTATCCGTCCGTATGTACGTATATACGATGGGAAGTCATAATGTTTTAATTATCACCATGAGAAAAACATAATTCCAAAATATCAATCTGTATAGGAGATAGCCCATTTCCTGAACTTGCCAAACAGTCAAATTTTCCCGCGTCAAGTGGACAGAGGGAGCCACCGGAAGGGGCAGAAGCAAAATGGCAACGTCGGTTGAGAAAGTGGAGGCTCGCGCTGTGATACGGTTCGTGCATTTGCAAGGGAAGTCTGCCAGGGACGCAAGGGATATCCACGACCAGATGACCGCTGTGTATCGGGAAGGTGTACCATCATATGACACAGTGGTCCGGTGGAAGAGGCGCTTTCATTGTGGGCAGACAAACTTTGAAGATGAACCCCGAAATGGAAGACCACCTCTCGCTAAGGAACCAGGAATTGTGGCACAGGTGGAAGCTTTGATCCTATCCGATAGTCGCATAACTATACTGAAGCTATTGTTCATGAGGTCCGCATTAGCCATGGGTCGGTTTTCAACATCGTCCATGACAAGTTACACATGACAAAGGTCGCTGCGGGATGGGTGCCACGATTATTGACACCAGTTCAAAAACAGCAAGGGATGGTTGTGACAAACTTTTGCTGTTGTGTCAAGACGAAAGGGTGGAATTTTTCGACCTCCTTATCGCGATAGATGAAACAAAGGAAATGAGCAAGTAGTGGAAACATGCAGAGTCGCCACCACCAAAAAAGGCTAAATTCCAGCCGTCATCAGGAAAGGTGACGTTGAGCGTATTCTGGGATGGGCGGGGTGTCATCATGACTGACTACGCGCAAAAGGGCGTCATCATCACTGGCGAGTACTACCGGAATCTCCTGAGAAAATTACGGGAGGAAATCAAGAAAAAGTGACATGGAATGCTGGGAAAAGGTGTGCAACTTCTTTACGAAAACTCACCCGCTCATACTGCTCATGCTACGACGACACTTGCTGCCAGTTTGGGATATGAAATTCTCCCCCGTCCCTCATATTCACCAGACCTGGCACCGAGCGATTTCTTCCTCTTTCCACGGCTAACGAAGCCACTTAGTGGTAAGCGATTCCAAACTATGATGACGTAATTCTTGCAGTGGAGTGCTTCCTAAACAGTCAGAATGAGACATATGATCAAGGTATCCAGTAGCTAATGCATCGTTGGGGAAGATGTGTGGCCTTGCAGGGGCATATATATAGAGAATGACTACCTCATATACAGTTTCTTGCACCTTTGTCTCTGTTTGTTCTGGGTGTTAATTAAAATTTTATGACTTCCCCATGTGCATACATACAGGCAGATGGGATTCCACTTTCTTTTCCTATTCAGGGGTCCTCAAAAACCATAAAAATCTCGAGATTGATTTTATACGATATAAATATTTTCTCATATATGAGAAAAAGAAAAGATGGTCACAAAAACAGTAAATATTTTATCTTCTTACGCCTCATGTACTGTTTGCCAGTTGTTATGAAACCAAAATTAGAATAACTGAAAGTTTCATTTCCCTTCTAAGATTCTGATACGACACATGGGAGAGCTTGGTCACCTAGTTCAACAGAAATTCCACAGATGAAAAAAAGGAATTGTATGTTCATGAAATATGAGTAGCTTGTTCAAACCACATGAAGATGGAAAGGTGTCTAATGATAAATAGCTAAAGAGTAAATATTACCATGACTCTTATTATGTAAGTTAAATTGACTTTGTTTTACCCGAATTGTTGTTCTGCTACTGTTATTATTAGATGTGGAATGTAGTGATTATTCAGTCAGCTCTGTCATCTTATAATTGGTAATTCCCTCTTGTCATTACTAGAAGAAAAGCCAGAACAAATGATCTTACTCTGCAATGTATTAGAGGGATGAAAGTCCAGCATACCAGTGTTAATGACTGTCCTCCAAAGACTGAGCCCTCAAATTAAAGAAGTATATGTATTATATAATTAATAAAATCTTCTCAGACTATCAGCAATATCACTCAATTAAAATCACCAAGTCCATGATTTATTTAATCCGTCTTGCAGTGCATACACTCATTTTTCTCCTTCTCTCCCTCACACTACATGTTTCGGCATAATAATGCCATCTTCAGGTGCTTACTTATCCACGTCAAACCAGTTCATTGCATGCCATGTTCACACATTAAAATAACTAAAATATGTATCTATCATATACATTGTCCAACGTTAAAAATATTAAAATTGTTCAGGATAATATTTTTAACGTTGGACAATGTATATGATAGATACATATTTTAGTTATTTTAATGTGTGAACATGGCATGCAATGAACTGGTTTGACGTGGATAAGTAAGCACCTGAAGATGGCATTATTATGCCGAAACATGTAGTGCGAGGGAGAGAAGGAGAAAAATGAGTGTATGCACTGCAAGACGGATTAAATAAATCATGGACTTAAATCAGTGCAACAGGACGCTAAAATATAACATTAAAATCACCAATGTTTCAGTGACTATTTCTGTCCCCATCATCAGGGTCAGATGTAACATAGGATTCAAACTGTCCCATGTTCATACCAACTCATGGCCTATGGTTGAAACTGAGTAGAAGTTAACAAGGGGGTTGATGGGTGGTATTGTAAATTTTAACCAACTAACATGGCTAATAACCCAAGAAGATTTTATTAACTTTTACTACCTTGAAAACTTCAGGTTTTACACATGACAATGCATATATAGTGATGTATTCAGGTAGTCTTAATTCAGTAAAATTTATTGAGTAATGTCTTTCAGTTCATTCAAGACAGAATAGCATATATAGGCTGGTGTAATTCAAAACTCTATCACATTTTTTCACAGGGAACTTGAATCATGCAAAGAATACCTGAAATTTGAAGTTTTTGTAAAATACATTTTTGAAACACAAAACAAACCTAACCAGCTCCATGGAACAGAGTCCTTCCTGAGAAGATAATAGTAATATGTCTAGTCAATATATTACTTATATTGTGTAGAACATGAAGGTTCATGACCATGTTCGTATGAGTCAACCGCTGAACCTATCCTGAGTCAGATGAAAGAAGATCACACAAATTAAGTTATGAAGACAACGTTTGAAAGTGATATCCAATTGTGGGATTTTGGGTATTTAGCAAAGATGCATATGAACAAAATTTTCCCTACCATTATTATACAGTTAATTAGAATGACCACAGTAATGGGCCTTTGAGTCCCATAAAAGATGAGAAATTTCTTAGCCAGCTCTCTGATTATTAGTTTCTCAAGTAGGACTTGGTGTCATAGAGTCTGTGATAATTGTGATACTAAATAATCTAAAAATGAATGAAATATCAGTGCAGACTGGGAACATTATCCAAATGTTAATGTACTTCATCAGAGTTTACGTGTTGAAATGAACAAAATTATGAAAAATTATGAATAAACAGATTTGGATTGAAATTAAATGCAAGTCTGAAGGCAAAGGTGACATAAAGACATTAATCCCATAAAAGATTGACAAGAAGTATGGGCTCAGTAATGAACAGTAATGACTAAGTAGATATTGTCAGCTAAATGGAATCATTGCTTAAATCATTTGCAAGTTATTCCATGTGAGTCAGACTTATAGCTTCCAGCTGATTCCATGTCAACCATTCTTATTACATCTCGGAATTGCTTGCAGCTGATTCTATGTCTCTGTCATCTCCTCCTGGAACATCAGTACAAAGCCCACGAGATTTTGATAAATGCGAAACACCACTTCCACAAGAAGTACAGCAGTTACCAGAGAATCTGCAGAACTTGTTAATGGGAAGAATTGCATCTGCTCGGACTACCACCAAGACTCGTAAAATTGTCATCTATGTCTGTGCTGCTGATTCACAAGGTAACACAGAAAATAATTCATTTTGAAGAGAATAAACGATTAAACTAATTAGAAATGATCATTTCCTTGCATGTATGTTCTTTTAATAATACTATCTTCTGGGATATAATGCCATGTAGTCCATTGGAGGTCAACCACTGTTTCAGAGGAACGTATCACCTCCATCTTCAGGGTCAAAGAATAAAACCGAGCAAGATACCAGGGTGAAACAGGTGGCAAACAGATCTTGTTCTTTGACTCTGAAAATGGAGGCGATATGTTCCTCCGAAACATGGGTTGACTTTTAACTGACTACATGGCATTACACCCCACAACATAGTACTCTTCATAACTCCTGATGTTAGAACCTGAAATCCATGTGCTTTGTTTATTTGCCACTTAGTATATTTTGTCTAGTATAGAAACAGGAAGTTGTAGCAAGAACAGTGAACTGCTTCCATTTGTGTAGAGATGCCAGGATCAATCATAAGTTAATAATTGTACAACACAAATATTGTTGGTGTGGTATATTCATAATACATTACTATGCCATATTTTCTGTACCACCCTACATTGGAACAGTTATTTGTATCAGTAAGAAAAGAAAACTATAGATTTCAAGTGGTTGTGCTTTTAATTCACATGTTTGTGTACGTGTGTACATTCACACACATACAGGATATGAATGTAAATTCACACACACACAAGAAAAGGAAAAAGCCTGAAGCTGTATGTTCTTCAAGAATATGCCAGGATGCAGATTTTCAGTACCATATATTATATGGTCCAAGTATTCTTCTGGTCTCAAAATTATGTGTGTCCATCATTTTAAGGAAACTAGGAATGGAATCCTTAGGATACTAGTGTCCATTCCACCATCTTAGAGCATGTTAAACTTTTAACAAGAAGACAAATTGAGGACTTAAGAAACGTTTCAACCAAATAAGAAAGAAATATAAAATTTGTGTTAGACTTACAATGTCATACAACACCATCATGGTATTTTTCAATTTCCAGATAATCAAGATTGTTTGTAGTGAGCATATTATATCACCATTTCTTTAATTGAATTACTGTTTATACTTTTCAACACACAGCAATAATAAACAAGTTATTTTTTGAGTATATAGAAATGATTATTTTAATTCTAGTTAATTTGAATTTATGTAAAACATCTCCAGTCTTCCTTCCCAAACCTTTTCACATCTTAAAAGCTGACTGATTTTGCTCCATCTAGAACATTGTTTTATCTGTAGTTGCAGTACTGTCCTATACTACATTTCTTCATCTAGCCAAATATGTAAAAAGCTTTTAAAAATGTTTGGTGTATTCTTAGCCAAATTTCCTTATATTATAAAGAAAAGTGCATCCATTTTCTTATCTTGTCAGTGTACTTTCATTCATCCCCTTCCCTTCCTTAATAACTATTTGTATTAATTGATAAATTATTATAAAATTTGACATGAACCTTGGGCATGCCAGATTTTTTCTTAATTTTCTGCCACCAGTATGAGCAACAGGACAGTCATGTGAACTTCTGAGCTGGAAATGAGACTAGTGCCACTGAATATAGGGAAACTTATACATTATTGTTAGAATTATATTTTAAAAGAATGTAGATAAACAGCATAACTAAGAGTAATCACAACTTTTTTTATATGTTCAGACTTGCATACATGCTGAAGGTGTGAATATTTGTGGTTATATATGAAAAATTTAATGTAGTTGAAGTTTGTGCTATTGGAAATTGTGCACAGATATGGATGACTGAATGGTTAGTTGCTAATTTTTACTTCCTGCTAGCCTTGACATAAAAAAAGTAAAGTAAGTAAAGCTTTTGAAAATTCATGAAAGTTTTCTCAGACTCATTTTATGGTTCAGTTGTTACACAGAGTTTTCTGTGTTAGTATGCCATTCCATAAGTCATTGACTTTGGTGTCTTTCCAACATGAATATTTCTTTCAGGAACCCTCCATTACTTGATGTAAGAGCTGAGCTGAGGATCTGGTAAATGCTCCTCTTCCTCCTATTTATTAGCTTATTTTCTCTAGCTTGAAGAAGATAAAGTAGGTTTATAAGATCACCTTGCTCTCTGTGTGTCTTCCTGTGTATTTTGCCCTATTGTTGCTAGGCAGTGACTTGGTAAACACATTCCCATGACAATGAATACACATAAAACAAGAGAAGAACTCTTGAATGTGTCATTTTTTATGGAGCCCATGCCATATCAAAGGATAATAGGTGATTAGTTCTACCCAGATCTTCTTGTTTTACTAACCCTGTTAGCCTTAACTACATTTCTTTTATATTCTTTTTATGTGCTCATGTTGCCATCTCCTCTGTTGTGACTCTGTGCTGTCTGGTAGTTGGTTACCCTTTTGGAGGGAAAAACTGTCTGTCTCTTATTGTGAAAATGGTGACATGCATTCCTTCAGAATGTTGGTAACTGGGTACCAAACTATGGTAATGTAATGTGAAAAACAGCATTATGAACCAAGCCATTTAGTGTTGTGGTAACACTCAATTTTTGTGTTCAGGCACTGCTCAATTTGAATCTCAACTGAGTCACCAGCTAACCTGGCTGAGAATTTTCATGGTTTCCTTCAGTCCTTCTGGCAAATGCTGGGATACTATCACAATTAAGCCATGACCACTTTTTTCCAACTCCTTTCAAATTCATAAATTTGTCAGCATTTGATGGTCTATAGCCCAGATACTAACAGCACCATAAAATAAACTTAAGGAAAGTATGAGTAAGATCTTCTGTGTTGTAACAGTAGTCATGAGCCTCAATGGACTTAGTGCCAAGATGAACTGATTGGTGGTAAACTGCCAGTTGTAAAGTAACTCTGAATTGTTGTGAGAAGTGAGAAGTTGGTAGCTGAGGCCGTGAACAGCTCAGGAATCCAGAGGAAGAGACTGTCCACCATTGGAAGCTGCTACCAAGCAGTGGATAGTGAAAACAGACTTTCTGTATGATAAAGTTACAGAAATCTTTGGAACGCATGACTCAGTGAGACTGTCGTAGTTATTTGAAGTTATATGTTTAAGTGCCCAGTAAATCCATTTACTAATCCAAACCTTGTCTCTATTCACGTTATCATGTGACAATATTATCTTGCTACCATGAAATTGGGAATGTCAGTCAGTAAGGTGACTGGTTACACAGTGTAGAGTTAGATTCACAGCAAGAATTATATTTTTTAATCACAACATTCAGACAAGTCTTGGCACATCTCCAGCTTCCAAATGTTTGTTCACAGGAGGAAGATACCCTGGAGTTTGAAGCTGACCACTAACTTAATCTAGTATTGCAGAAAAGGTTTTTATGTCTCAACTTGCTTACTGTCCCTTAATGGTAAAATGTTCACGCATAGTGACAGTGGCATATTTTTATTTTGATTCTACCTTTTATTACATGATACAGTCTGGAACTGATTTTAATTGTCATATTATTTTATTTGAATTATTCCAGTCACTGGATATTGTGTTTCTTTGGAACATGAAATTTTCCTATTTTATATATATTTCTCTGCTTAATTAAATTAGTGAGTGCACATGTATCTTGTGAATTGTTCATGATTACAGTCTCTTTTTATTCTTCTGTTTAGTTCATAGATTTTACCTTAGGAAGTCCAGCAGTTCACAACTTTTTATTTCTCCCTGCATCAACATATCATCAGAACATGTTAATGTTTTTAGATTGCACTGGTTTATTTTGTTGTTATGCATCTTAATTCATGTATCACTTTGTTAAATAAATGTGGAAAAAATAATTTCTGCAGCTTAGGATAGTTTTACTTTCTTATGCATCTGAAACACAATAATGATACTGCAGATTGCTGTATTGAAAAGGGAGCACTGCACAACACCATGTACCCAGAACTTCGTGATTACTGCCGCAGCCGAGGTTATGAGCTTCACATTGTTGACCTGCACTGGAAAACAGGTTTAGAGAAGCAGCAAGACCATGAGTTTCCTGAACTGTGTCTTGGAGAACTGTCACGTAAGAAAATTTAAAGGATTTGTTATGCAATAAAATCATATTGAGCCATAATAAATGAGGCTGTAGTGAGTTCAGTGTGTCTCCTACATATAGTGAACATTTAAATAGAGTAACCACTCCCTGTAAGCTCCTCTAATATGTACTGAATTTATGTTTGCAATAATATAGGAAAATAGGTACTCTGCGTACTCACATTCTAATCATGTTTAGAAGTGTTACTATAACATGCAGTATAGACAAAATTCAAAATACATGTTTTAAGAAGCTTTTCTAACAAGCATACTTCATGAAAATTCCACTGTAGACATGTCCAGTTGATACAAACGTAGATGCAAAGAGCATGAACGTATCTACTTTCGTATCAACTGGACAATTCTGCAGTGACAGAACACAGCATTATATCAGGCCACCAGATCAAGTTCCATGAGACAAAGCACTATCCACTACATGGACTGACTTGTCAAAGAAGCAATTGAAATAAAATTATATGGGGACAATATAAACAGAGAGGAAGAGTTCAATCTCAGCAAAACGTGGAATCCCAGCACCAGTTTATTATGACATTCCAAAACACATACATCACGAAAACCCCAAGAAGACACAGTGAAAAGCATGCTGTGAAGAAAGCAAAATATTTGACAGTAGGGACACCAGGATAAGTAAATGGTGGAATGTTACAGTTGGATGGGCGGCTATGCAATTCTGCCCTCTTACTGCATAGCACACCAATAGGAAGAGAGGAAAGGGCATCAATTTGGCAAACTGGTATAAATTTCAACAACATGTGGTCATTCACAGAGAACACTAATTATATGTTGCTATCTCATCACCAAAATGCAGGGTAAAATCAGGAAATGAAGATGGGTAACAGATGTTTTGAAAATGTGGCACAGTTCAGATATTTGGGGATGACTATAACAAATCAAAACCTGATTCAGGAGGAAATCAAGAGGAGATTGAACTCAGGTAATGCTTGCTACCATTCAGTCCAGAACCTTTAATCTTCCTGTCTGTTGTCTAAAAACATAAAAATTAGAATATACAAAACTATAATTTTGCCTGTGGTTCTGTATGGGTGTGAAACTTGGTCTCTGACTTTAAGGGAGGAACATAAACTGAGGGTGTTTGAGAACAGGGAGCTGAGGAGAATATTTGATCTGAAGAGAGATGAGGTGATGGGTGGATGTAGAAAACTGCATAATGAGGAGCTCTGTAACTTGTACACTTCTCCAAGTATAATTAGAATGATCAATTCAAGGATGATGGGATGGGCATGTCATGTAGCACGAATGGGGGTAGAATAGGAATGCATGTAGGAAATTTGTGGGAAAGACAGATGGAAAGAGACCACTGGGAAGACCAAGACATAGGTGGGTGGACAATATTAAAATGGATCTTAGAGAGATAGGATGGGATGGTATGGATTGGATTGATCTGGCTTAGGAAAGGGACCAGTGGAGGACTCTTGTGAACATGGTAATGAACATTCATGTTCCATAAAATGCTGGGAAATTCTCGAGTGTCTGCACAATTGGCAGCTTCTCAAGAAGGGCTCAGCTCCATGAATGAGTGATATGGTCATTCACCAAGTCAGTCCTGATAATTGGGAAAAAGGAGATCTCTAAAATTTTGGTTTTTAGTTCAACATTGACATAGAAGATCACCAGAGAAGGTTTTGTGAAGTGTGATAGATTAATGCAACTAGGATAGATAATCTATGAGCTGAGATAGCTCAGTCAGCATAGCGATGGGCTATGGGCTGGATGGACAAGGTTTGATTCCCAGCACTGGTAAGAGCCTTTCCTGTACTCCACATTGTCCAGATTGGCTCTAGGGACTCTTATTAATCAATAATTTTGAATAGTAAATACAGAAAAATCATTAATGAAAAGTGACAGTTATTATTAAGTAACAAAACATAATAAATAAACACGTAAATATCAGTGGAATTTAGTATTTGAAGTAATCAAGCAGTTTATTTTTTAGTAATGAAGAAAGCTTAATCATGCACACTCAGAGGAAAAAAAATAGCAAATTCAAATTGGCAAGTACGACAGTGTCAGTGCAGCACATCGGCACATGGTCCCATAACATCCACCACTCCCAGACAACACCAAAAAACTATGGTTAATTGTAACGTACTTTAAGATGATTTAGTTTAATAATTACTCAATATAAGCTTTTAACATGAGGGTAACCTGCATTTTAACTTTAAATACATAATATTATAATATTTATTAATCCCTAATATATAGGTTTTAACCTCAAACAACAAGTCTCTGTTTATGTTCTCTAAGGTATTGCTAATTTTCATAACTAAAAAAATTGCAAAATATGGATCTATATTGGTGCAATTAAATTCAAGTAACTTAGTTTATGTTTTATGGAATTTTTCTGATGATGACCTAAGTAAAGGTTGAAACATGTAGCATACACCTGCTTACAATAAACGAGTAAGAGACACCACAGCATCTATTTTGTCTCCACTTTGAAAATATCCTCCCTCTTGTGTTGAGAGTCCTATTCACATAACTCATTGCTACCACTTATTATTATGTAATGAGTGCAACTGATGTGTCATGTTTTTCACTACTATTATGCTCACCCTAGTGATACATTTATTTTTGTTTGCAGGGCAAATAGAAGTAGCCTATGTGATTCCAGTACTATTTTTGAGTAATTCTCTTGGTACACCACTTTTGCCAAAAACAATTGAGAATCAAGATTTTGAAATGGCACTTAGCATTGCTGACAACAAGGAGCTATTGCAGAAATGGTATCAGCTGGATGGTCATGCTCAACCACCTTGCTATAGACTGCAGCCTATTGCCAGTCACATTCCAGGATTTAAGGTCTGGACTAATACATTCTCAGCTAAAACAGAGATAGTCAAGAATATTAATGTAATTTCATACCAGTGTTCTAAATTCTTAACAGCAGTGTAACAAAACAAACCACCTCACATTAAAACTCAAATCAGGCTCATATGGAGATGAGATTCTCCATCAAACATTCCATGCACCTAGTATAATTCAAGGGGTTTGTACACATATTACGAATTAATTAGTATTTCCAAGCCTGATCAATGAATATTTGTATGTACAAGGGTGAGTCAAATGAAAACCGCAAATTTTTTCTAATTTAATTTATTGAATGAAGATGTTAACACAACTATATAATTTTTCTACATAGTCTCCATTTTGTTCAGTACAGGCCCTCCAGTGTTTACAAAGTGTATGGATTCCTCTATAAGAAAATCTTGTGGTTGTCTGCGCAACCACTCATGCACCGCCTGCTGTACCTCTTCAACAGAATGGAACTTCTATCCTCCCCTCCCATCGCCTCTTTGAGTGGCCCTGCCATGTGGTAATAATCACTTGGGGCTAGGTCTGGTGAGTATGGCGGATGTGGAAGACACTCAAAGTGCAAGTCTTGGATTGTTGCAACTGTTGCACAGGCAATATTGGGCCGAGCATTGTCATGTTGTAAAAGGACACCTCTAGTCAAAAGTCCACATCGCTTTGATCTGACTGCAGGTTGAAGATGATTCTTCAAGAGATCTGAATATGAGGCACTGGTGATAGTGTTCCCCCAAGGCATGTAGTGCTCCAAGAGTATGCCTTATTTGTCCCAAAAGAGAGTCAGCATAGTCTTCCCTGCAGATGGCTGCATCCGGAACTTCTTGGGTTTTGGTGATGAGGAATGATGCCCTTCCTTGCTTGTTCTCTTTGTTCCTGGTTGGTGGTTTCATTGCCAGTAATGATTCTTGAAAGGAAGCCATCACCAATCACAAGAATGCATCACCATACTGAACTTTCATCTGTCGATGAAATTCAATCGGTTTCACACCTTCACTGATCAAAAAACTAATTACAGAATGTTGTTCTTCTTTTGTGCATGTATGTAGTGGAGCAGCCATTTTCAGTCCAGCACTGTGATGGTGTTCTCTTTGTCTGCATTATGCTGCTACCTATAGGATACTCTTTATAGCATTGGTAACATGTCTGCTAACTTATAGGACAATGGCGCGATATTTCAAATTTTTATCACAGTTTTACAGTTTTCATTTGACTCACCTACGTATTAAATAGCCTCAAGTTTCAGGAATGGTCAAATGTCTTACGTCTTTCCCATATTTGCTGACATCTATGACTGCAACTCCATTCTTACCACTGAGATGTTGCACATATTGCAGATACTGGAACCCATTTGTGCCCACTCTAACATTCTTTTATAGGAAGATTCACCAGAGGAGAAGGAGAGAGCACTGAGTGAATGGCGTTCAGAAATAGAACGAACACTTGATGTTATGGTGAACGTTTTCTCACAGGAACTAAGGGACACTTACCTCACCACTGTAGTGGAACAAGTAAGTGTGCAGGTTTAATGTACATACTTACAAAATAAATGATATTCTGCAAGCTACGTTTGTATTATGATGAAAGCTTCTGGTGTTGTGCAGATGTAAAATAACCCACTGGGATAAAATGTTAAGGTTGTCATAATTAATAAATTGCTTAATTCCTTAATTTCCACTTATTTTTTTAAATTATTGAGTCAAACAGTACAAAATTATGATACCAATTTCCAATTTCAGAAAACAAACCAGGGTAATATGTAAAGAGGGTGTTTAAAAAAGTATCCATACTTTGACTCCTGGGAACCTCAAGGTCCTGTCCTTCAACATTACCAGGAACATGGAATCATAGTAAGAAGTATAAGATATTCTGATGTGTTAGGAAATGAAGTGAGGCCGGCCATTTGCCCAAAATGTTGAGGATGATTATCAGATAGTGTTCTTTTTTCACATGACAGTGGTTGACCTCATACTGCTGCGCATACTAGGGAAATGCTTCAGGAGCTGAAAATTGAAGTTTTCAACCATTCTGCATACATTCCAGACTTTGTACCCTCCACCTGTTTGTACAACTGAAGAGGGGACTGTCAGAGGTCATAAATTTACATAT
Organism: Cryptotermes secundus; assembly: GCF_002891405.2. Classification (NCBI taxonomy): domain Eukaryota; kingdom Metazoa; phylum Arthropoda; class Insecta; order Blattodea; family Kalotermitidae; genus Cryptotermes; species Cryptotermes secundus. The sequence continues at coordinate 32,079 of NW_019734334.1, forward strand.
GATGCCAAGGTGAAGGAAGACATGCATCACCAGCTTCACACTCAGTACAGATAGTTTTTTCTGATGTTATCAAAAGGATTATGGACTGCTGAACAAACTACTTGAGGAGTATGGAGAGTATATAGAAAAAGGATACTCCTGTAACTACATTCAATTGTTTCTGGGGGGGG
>NW_019734334.1:32254-46619 GCF_002891405.2 Cryptotermes secundus
TTTTAGTATCACCTTCCTATAAACATTTGTTGACACATTTTAAAGTCTCATTCAAAGAGTAGGTAATTTTAAGGACCATTTAAAAAATAAGACCTTTTCATTTTGGCCAATTAGAAAGATTCCATGTTTCAAAGGGATTGCTAGTTCAGTCAATGGATTTGATTTCTTCATCTTTGTTAATTCAGAAATGTCTTTCATGGTTTGGCAAATCATTGGCCCAAACCCACCTTCAATGCCTAATAACATTTCCATATTATACTGAGGCAATATTAATTCTGTATTTTTACTTCTCAAGTAGGTATTGAAAAATATGTTTTGTTATAGACTAATATTGTATTACAGAGTTTGCTTTGATTGTATGATTGTTTTCTCAGAAAATGAAGTTCAGCTTATAGCCAGACTAATACTCAGGGATATATTTTAAATCAAAGCACAGATTTGACCATTAGCAAAACCAAAAATAGTAGCTTGGGGCACAACTTATCAAGAATGTATTTATGTCATGATAGCATGAATAAAGTATAATTTTATGATACTTTGATTCAGTGTTATGCTGCAACAGAACCAAAAACAAGATGGTAGTGTATGAAGCTGAATATATCTTTGTGCAGGAGGTGCATAACACAGTATGCATGAGTCAGGAGCTTGCTCGCAGATGTTTGTGGCTCTATCGAGCTTGTGCGCCAACTGGCAGCCAATCACAAGATCCTCCTTCACCTGGTGAAACAGAGCTCAGACGCAGACTGGAAGCGCTGCACAAAGATCTCAAGGTTGGATAATTCATATAACTTGTATTCTCAATGCTGACACACTTCTTTACACAGCATATTTATTTAGTTGTTGTCCTTCATTCTTAGACTCAACTAAATGAAAAACACATCCTGCGTATACCAGTTCGCTGGGTTGAAGGGGGTTTGAACCTTGATCTTCCAGATCATGCACAGTATGTTACAGAAGTCACGTCACAATTAGGTAAACATCTTCGGGCTCTGGTGGACAACATCATAGAAGAGGATCAAGCCAAAGTGAGTGCAACATATGATATTATACCAGACAGTAAAATTACTGCACATTTATCCTTTTGCTGTGCCATTTACATTCACTATATCCTGACACTAGTATACCAGTTATTTTGATTACTCTTCATGGGCTATGCTTTTGTATATTAAGTATTAAGTGTTGTATGGGACCACTATGCTACAAGCCAGAAGGTCATGGGTTCAAGTCCCGATGAGGTAATTGGATTTTTTTCAATTGACCTAATCCTTCCAGCTGCACTATGGCCCTGGGGTCGACTCAGCCTCTAACAGAAATGAATACCAGGAATATTCTTGAAATATTCCTGGGGGTAAAGGGCAGCCAGCGCATAGGGCTGACAAAGTTGCCGCCATCTGTGTGCCAATTGTCTAGAAAATATGGGAACCTCAACATCTCACAACCCTATGTGCCACCACGGCCTGTTACAGGGATACCTTAAATTACTTACTTTACTTACTTACTGTTGTATGGGACATTTGATTTTATTTAATTTTACTTTGTCTGATGTGGTAAAGATGTATGTCAATAAATGACATAAACTCTGTCCCAAGTGCAAACAATATATTATATGTTCTTGATCTTGCTCTCCTCTACACTACATGTTTTGGCCTCAAACGACCATCATCAGGTGTATACACTCACGTTGCTGTTACACTGCACTTAGTTAAAATTTAAAATTTATGTCATTTATCATGTAGAGTGCAACAGGATGGTTAAATATAATAATGTATGTCAATATTTATATGAGACAGATTCTCTCTTGCAGAGTGTGTTGAAGTCAAGTTATGGGATTGACAGCAGATTGTTCCAAGAGCTGATGGAGCAGACAAGTTTCTGTCAGAGAGCAGCACAGTGTAGCATCAACAGGGAGGCTGTTCTGCAGGAAATTAAAAGGTTTTCAGTTAGTTAATGTTTATGTAATTGTATTGACATCATCTTCATTCCTGAGGAATAAAGTCAAATTTCAGCTAATTACCTACAAGTTAGAACATGATTGTTCCACATATTTAACCTTCTGAGTCTGAAATGCATTTAAATAACACTTAAATATTCAATTCCTGGCAAAGCCAATAATTTAAGGCTGCTTACAGAAACAGTTGCTGTTTATTCTGATAATTATATGAAATCATAAATACACTCTTTGGGAAAAATTATGAGGATTTTAATTTTAAATTAGGTGGTATATATGGGATAACTATCATGCTTTAAAATGCTAAATTTGGAGAGAGCAAGCCAATTAATTGACTTCATGGAAAGAAGACATATAATTCACAATTAAGAGTTTCTTTTATCACTGGTTTCAGTTCGTAAGGTCTCAGTACAGTTATCCTAATTCTTAATTACTTTCAATTACTGTGTATGTTCACATTCTAAGAACAACTCTTGCTTTGTTGATAGAAAACACAAAATATGACTAAAATTAATAACAGTTGTGAATATAGAAATTATAGTATCAGGACCTGTATATCAGAGATGTAAAATGTTACAATATAATGCAGACAGTGTTGAAGATCACAAAGGATATTTTATAATGTTATAGCTGTGTTAGATAATCTCTCATTAGTTTTTACTTGTGCTTTTATTGCCCAGTATATTATGAACTTGTTTATTCTCTAACAGATTTGTGAAATTACAGTAGACTTCATTGTGTAAGTGCTTAGGAGTTGCTGTGTGAAGAACCAGCCATTTATTAGCAATTGTCAACATAATGATTAACAATGAAAATTATAAATCAGGTACACTTCTTATGTATGTTAACAGCTATGTGATAGGAGAATCCCAGCATCCATTAGTAGTACATGGGCCTCAAGGTTGTGGGAAAACCACTCTGATAGCCAGAGCTGCCCAGTGCTGTCACACATGGCAACCTGAAGCACTTCTTCTTCTAAGATTTGTTTCTGTATCAGCCCAGAGTCACACTACAGAGCAATTATTAAGAACTATTTTGGACCAATGCTCAGTTTTGACATATGGACAGCAATCATGGGCTGTACATGTAAGTAGCTATACAATGGATTATGCATGTCACTTGTATGAAGTGATCAAAAAGTCCTAAATATTTTCGTTGCTTGACAATGCCTTCACATCACCTACACAGCTTGTGGCATAGTGTTTAAGAACAAGATGACTCTACCTATACTCTGCCTTCATCTTTGATATTAAATTTTAAACATGACATTAGATAAAGTGAAAACTGCATAGGATTAAACTAGAAGCAATCACGACCTCTTTCACACTATTTATTTTTATAATGAGTGTTATTTTAATGCCTTCGTAACTGGACCTAAGATTAAAGAAAAATTAAATTACTGAAGCTCCTAATTTTGATATTATGCTTAAAACTAATATGAGATTACATAACATGAATGTTAATAGTATTGGTTCATCACAGTTTCAGAGAATTTTATGAAGAGAAACTGGTGAAATATTTGCAGTGAAAACTTGAAAAAATAAATATTTGAATTAACAAGATGTTCAGTTTTATAAAATGCTTTATATTTTCTATTGAGTCAGTGAGTGTGAATGGAAGTATATTGCAATTATTTACACATTATATGAATTATATTTCATTAGAATTTCAGTTTTAGAAATGGTGGCTGAATTCCCATAGCGCATATTTGCAATGTGTTTCAAACAATAACAATATTTGAGTGTACTCTTATGTACCAAAATTAAAGCTTTTGTTTAAGTTCAAAGTGACACTTGACTACTGTAGTGACATATCATTTTCAGTGCTACGTTGACAAAGTTCAGCATTCACTATTACAATATTTATACTTTTTGGAAATATAAATATTATTTATATCATAATGGGATCATGACTGAAAATTTAGTAATTTACAGTTTTCTGTTTGCTGTCATTAACTGGGGATATCTTATATGTTAATATGTTATATATATGCATTACATAAATTCTAAATGATAACATCTTATTATCTTTTAGAACATACAGAGCTATACAGAATTGCTGCCACGTTTGCTGGCCGCATCTTGTCTCCATCGTCCTCAGATCATCATGATTGATGGTATAGATCAGGTAAACTTACCTTTATAAACATATGCATAATATGAGGCTGGAGAAAATTACACAGTGAGAAGCATCATAACTTCTACTTCTCCCCAACTACAATTAGAAAGACCAAGTCAAGGAGGATGAGATGGGCAGGGCATGTAGTGTGAATGGGGGAGAAGAGGAATGCATATAAGATAGTGGTGGGAAAGCCAGCAGGAAAGAGACCACTTGGAATACCTGGATGTAGATGAGAAAATAATGTTAAAATTGTTCTTAGAGAAATAGGATGTGGGATATGGACTGCATTCATCTGGCTCAGGACACAGATCAGTGGCAGGTTCTTGTGTACATGGTAATGAACCTTTGGGTTCCTTGAAATTTTGGGAATTTCTTCAATGGCTGAGTGACTGTTGGCTTCTCAAGAACTCAGCTTCATGGAGTTAGTTAATTAGTGTGTTTGTTAGTTATTTCCATAACACACCTGGTGACCAGATTGTAACTAGGGAGTTTTAACTTGTAATGTTATTAGTACTGAAAAAATATTTATCTTTAGAGCTATGTCTGCTGAAATATTCTAGTAAAAGATGTTTAAAAATATACAGCTAAATTGTTTAGTGTTATTATTTATTATTTAAGAAATCATACGCTCTTTCTATGACCACCTCTGTGGTCTAGTGGTCAGAGTTCCTGGTTCGATTCCTGGGGCTACCAGATTTTCTGAGAAATAGTGGGTCTGGAAGAGGGTTCACTCAGCCTCGTGAGGATAATTGAGGAGGTACTTGAATGAAAAAATAGTGGCTGCGTTCTAGAAAACCGAGATTAATTGCTGTGGGAATCTGTTGCGCTGACCACATGACACCTTCTGTCCGTAAAAGTTGGCACTAAATTCTCCAACAACTGACAGTCGCTCGGTGGTATAGTTTTCTTGCGGACTAAAGCCACAGAGCTTTTTATGCTGTTTCTATTTTATTTTGAAATTTCTTCCCTCCTAGTATCATCATTTGTCATCCTTCCCAGTAACTGGCCTAGTTAGCCTGTTACAGCTATTACAAAACAAAATCTTTTCATCTTATTTGATGTTTTCCTTGTTGTTTCTGTTCAGTGATACTTCATAATTTTATTTTTATGGCCATAACTCATTTTAACAACACATTCTTAAATTTTTGTATATATTTATTGAGAAAAAAACAATCATTTATTTTTCTAATTTGTAACAGGTGAAGGAGTACGGAACACAGAATCTGGATTGGCTGCCAGTTAAACTCCCTGAAAACGTAAAAATTATTTTCTCAGTGGCTGATGACAGCCATGTATTTGCTGAGATTAAGAAGAAAATTACAGATTCAGCCGCTCTTATAGCAGTGAGTACTATCCTCTGTTACGTTCTCATGTATATATCAAGAAGCTGAAGGAATCATATTTTGTGGTTTAATGATCCATACACTAGCATAATCAGCCATGTCAGCATGAGTGCCTCTGAAAATGTAGCAAAATAAATTGTTTTGAATATTTCTCTTACCCCCATTCTATCTTACTTTTAATTTTGCAGAGCATTTCTCAGTTAATGAACTTATAGTCTTGTTTTCCAACTATAATGCAACAATATTAATTCAACAACATTAATTCCCACTTATTTCATTAAATGTTCGTTAAGTGTTTAAAATTTTGAATTAATGTTGTTCAATTAATATTGCTGAATATAAATGGAAAACAAGACTATAAGTCATACCTCAGTGCAACAGGATGCTGAAATATAATATTATGAATCAGTTAATGAATTTTGCTCTTATAGGAATTATAAAGTATGACAATAAAATTCACAGTACAGACTATAAATTCACGCTTACAGAAATTTAAGTTAAATATGAAAACTCTTCTAAACCCAGAATGCAGAAGAAAATAATAAATCCAGTTGAAAGAATTTCTTAAAATAAATTATTGTTTGTTAAGTCAAGGAGCTCAGCTCTGCAGGCTCAGAGTCCAATCGTAACATAGAGTATTGGAAAAATAAAAATCCAGGTTTCAAGAAGCTTGAATAAATAAACATATTTCATGAAAATGGTGACAACTAATAACAGAGAGACTGTTATTGGCAGATCCACCTACTAGCAGAATTAGTACTGCTTGCATTAAGAGTGTGCTGTGCTCTCTTGGTCACTGTGTCACCATAATCTCACACAGCATTATAATGATTTTATTGTATTTAGGGGAATTCATGTTTCACATGTGCATGTGTTGGTCATGTAGCATAATATGTAGCAGGCTGTTGGCTAGCCTCTACACATGCATCAGTGGCATAGGGAGATGGCTTGTAGTGTGGTTGCTATTTTCTAGTAAGCGAAGTTAAAATTTTTAAGTTTTTTAATGATTATTTTTATGTACCTTTTATATTTGTGATGTCTAAGAAGCTGTGTTTTTGTTACAACTGTGGACCACAGGAGTGTCTTTAGAAAAACCTCCACTTGCTGCAGGGAACTAAACAACAAATAACTATTACAGAATTTCACAAGATACATACATTTAGAGCACATTCTTTGTGTGTCAGAGGGGTTGATTGATTGATTGATTGATTGATTGATTGATTTATTTAACATCCATAACTGTTACATTATGTACAATTGGACAAGTCAGTTTTTAAAAAAATATATGAGATTAAACATCACATCAAATGACTAATAATATAAAAAACCATAGAAAAATAACATAATAAGTCCTTTAAATATGATAAAACAGTGGATGAGTATAATAAGGCAACAAAAGCTAAACTATAAATTACATGCAATAGCTAAAATAAATTACCTAAGTATCTTTGTTCTATTATTAAGCTAATTCTTGTAAAAATATTCTTGAAGGGAATAAAAAGCTTTGCACAACAAGTAATCCTTTAATTGACGCTTAAAAACCTTGAACTCTTGAATACTTCTTATTTGAGAGGGCAAGTTATTATACAATCTTATTCCCATGTTAATCACACTCCTTTTACAACGTGAGGTGTTACATGGTTGGACATACAAATTCTGCTTATGTACTGTGTTATAACCGTGCACATCTGAATACGAGATGTTATATATCCTATTTTTCCTTAAAAAACACAACGTCTCAAAGATATACAATGAAGTTAAGGTTAAAATTTTAAATTCACCAAAAAATTCTCTACACGATATCCTGTTATTGACTCTTTTGATCAGTCTTAAACATTTTTTTTGGATTTTAAATACAGTTTGAATGTCCTTTTGACCACAGCCCCAAAAAATAATACCATATCTCAATAAAGATTCAAATTTCGCAAAATACACACTTCTCAAAATTGGAAGACTGACCAAATCTCGTAAGGATTTGATAAGATAGATGGTTTTGTTTAATTTTTGAACTAAATGGTGAATGTGAGAGGACCAACTTAAATTCTCTGTAATATATATACCTAAAAATTTTAAATTAGCTGTGTATGTTATTTTCTTATTATTCAAATAAAGTTCCGGTTTATCAATTTGACGGGGACCACGTCCCTGAAAAAAGAGTGCTTTTGTCTTTTCAATATTAATAATAAGATGATTTACCGCGAACCAATTTTCTAATTGATGCATAGAAACTATAGTTTTATCATTTAAAGATTTAAGATTTTTGTCAATAATTAGTATATTGGTGTCATCTGCAAATAAAACAACTTTCGCTTCATGAACAGCTTTAGGCAAATCGTTTATAAACATTAAAAACAAAAGAGGTCCCAGAACCGAACCCTGAGGAACACCGTACTTTATTTCCTTACACGAAGAGGAGAATGATTTTTGATTTGGAGACTTGGCATCAACATGGTCAATTTCTACAAACTGGGATCTACCCGTAAGATATGATCTCATCAAAGAGAGTGAAATTCCTCTAAACCCATAAAGTTCCAATTTAGCCAACAGTAATTTGTGGTTTATCACATCAAAAGCCTTGGAAAGATCCAAAAAAATACCCAAAGCAAAAAACTTATTGTCTAATGCTTTCTGAACATCCTCAATAAATGATTGCAGTGCTGTATGAGTTGATTTATTTTGTCTAAAGCCATTTTGGGCATCAGATATCAAATTATGTTTATTTAAGAAATTCACTACTCTGTTATATATTAATGTTTCAAAGATTTTAGAAAAAACAGGTAATAGTGAAATAGGTCTATAATTAGATAATTCTTGAATTCGTCCTCTCTTATGAATAGGGCGAACTTTGGCAATCTTCATCTGATCAGGAAAAATTCCAGTACAAAGAGACAAATTAAAAATAAATGTTAAAGGTTTACAAATAGGTTGAATACTAAATTTTACTAACTTTTCTGGGATTTCGTCATAGCCCGCGGAGAGTTTACCTTTTAGTTTACTAGTCACACTAAGTACCTCATTTTCTGTAATTGGTACGAAAAAAATCGATTTAGAAAATGGAGTAACTTTACATGCTTGGTCATACTTAGGTTTTTGATCATTTAATTGGTTTACCATTTTTCCTGCAATTTCAACAAAAAAAGAATTAAAATGACCGGGAGTGAGGAGGGGGTCTAAGTCAGTCATGGAGTCCACATCCGAGGTTTTATAATTTATTTTAAAAGCTTTCCCTGATTCAAAGTTTATAATTTGCCATAACGCTTTAGAGCGGTTTGTTGATTTTTGGATGAATCTGTCGTTTTCTTTTTTACGAGCATCTGCTAACACGTTCTTATAAATTTTTTGATACTTTTTTATATAGTTCAAAGAATGCCTAGGAAGAATCAACTTTTTCTTTAAGTAACATAGAAATTGAAGCCGCTGTCTAGAAACTTTTATCCCTTTAGTAATCCATCTGGATTTGATGTTTTTTACATTTACAACTTTTTTTATATGAAACATGTTCAGGAAAAGGTCCCGATACTTGTCTAAAAAAAGACTATAAGCTTTGTTTACATCAGTTTGGTGATAAACCTCGTCCCAGACTTCCCTTGTTAACCTCAAGTTAAATAAGTCGATATTTCTTTTAGAGAAAACTCTTCTTTTGGTTTTTTCAGAGAAAGGAACATGAGAATTTTCTACAACTATGTTCATAACTAGCGCAAAATGATCCGAGTAGCCCATTTCGACAACATTTGTTGAAGTAGGATAAAATACTTTATTTCTAATCATTACATCAATTAGAGAACACGAGTTAGATGAAACTCTCGTAGGAGATTGAACCGTATTTAATAAGTTATTTGAGAGCAACAGATTTAATAGAGTCTTTTGAAGTGAACTCTTTTGGAGTAAGTTTATATTCCAGTCCCCACATATTACTAACAAGCAACCTTTGTTTAGTACCCTATTTATAGCCTCATCAATTTGATTGAAGAACATTTTTACGTCACTATTTGGAGATCTGTATACACAGATTACAATGATTTTAAATTTCACTATTTCAATAGCTGATATTTCCAGTGTTTTTTCTATACCAAAGTTTTTTAATGAAGAAACCTCTCTGATCTTAATTGATTTGGAAACAAATATACAAGAACCACCATGCTTATCATTTATTCTACAAAAACTATCCGCAAGTTTATATTGATCAATATTTAGATGCAAGATTTGATCACTTAAAAGCCAGTGCTCCGAAAAGCATAAAATATCTGGCTTTTTGGGCCACTGCGAGAGCAGTGCATTTAATTCTAGTAATTTGTTGCTCAGACTTTGTACATTGTGGTGAAGAATACTCAAATACTGAGTTAAATTTGAACTTTCTTTAGGGGGATGGAAAGTTGACTTAAATGGATGATCTACCATAAAAAATCTTTATTTCGTTTAAGGGGGTGTCGTCGAGTTCTCTTTGCTGGTGCGCCCGTCATTTCTTGGTTGACTGAGTCCTTATCAGTTCGTTGGATTTTTGACTCATCCCATGTACCATCTTGGAGAACACTCATATTTGAACAAGAACTATCTTGAGAGTCAAGAGCTGACTGAACATAATTCCACTCACTTGATTTAATACATTGATCATTAGTTCTTTGAATCTCTATGACTCCACTCACACTATCTTGAACAATCATCTTTTTTACACTTGCGCTTGCCTGAGAAACCAAAGCTGATTTCGCATAATCACATTCACTCGATTTAATACACTGAACACCTTTTTCATTAATCTTAGAGATACTATTACAATCCAGATCCTCTTCCTTCCACATTAAAGTAATAGGAGATTTTCTCTTTACTTTGAACAAATTACTTAAAACAGAGATGATGTCACTTGCTGTCTGCTCTTTACCATGAGTATTTAGGTGAAATCCCTGTCTTGTGAATAAATCCCTATCCATGTCCATGCTGACCTCAAAAAGATTTTGATGAGCCTTCTTTAATTTATCAAGCTTCCTATTAAAAGTTTTTACTTCTTCATTGATGCATGAATTAGATGCTAAGTCATATCTATGTGGAACTTTTAAAACAATAACATTTGTATGTTGATGACAACTTATAAACTCATGTAGTGAACGAATACCAATATTAGTTTCATTTCTCCCAACGTCATTTGTACCTCCCCAAATTATACAGGCGTCTTTCTTTGTTAATTCTTTCAAGTCCGAGCTTACACTATTTGTCAATTTTTCCAATGTTGATCCAGGTTTTATTACCCCTTGTATCTCAAATTCTTGATTTAACCTATGCTTCAACTCAGTTGCCAGTCCACGTGCATGGCTATCACCTAGTATTCTTATTTTATGTTTCACCCTTTTTGAATTATCACTATTTATATTTACATTTTTTACATTTTTCATTCCCAACTTCATACGGTATACTTCGATGTCCTGACCCGTCTTTGACAATACGTTATATTGAATTTTGGGGTTATGAACGTCAACTGACACTCTTTCCTCTTGCAAAATCTTGATTACTTGCTGTGCTGATTTTAACTCCATTGTAACCATTTTTAAATAGTCATTCAATTTATTACAATTTGCACAACAATTTAATTCACTTTCACAAGTATTTTGATCCAAATATCGAGAGACACAATCAACGACTACATCGATGGCCGCCATCATTCTGCTTGGTTATTTCTGATAACTGGTAGTTCATAATATTTCGGTAATTATTTTAACTGTTCTGAAATAATATTCCTGAAGATATCCCCATTTACATTCTTAGTCATTCCACAACACCAATTTGTCGCTCATTATCAGCGAAGCAGAGGAAGGTTGAACAGCATGTGAGTGTATCTTTTAACACCTCAGTTTCTTGGTTCCTTGTTGTCTCTTTGACCATATAAAATAAAAAATTTCATGTTAGCAATAAATATGAAGAAATTTTATCCACAGCATATCATTTGATTCCCTTCATTATCATGATCATATGGATTTATAACTCCTTTTGATAGTACAGTTCACACATTCTCTTTGTGATATCATAGCTGAGTTTGTTTTACTTGATGATTATTGTCCTCTGGGATGTGTATTCTGGTAGATGTTTATTAAAGCATTAGTAAACATGCAGCAAATTACATGGTGCCTCATCTTCATAGTCACTGCAATGAGAATGTCAAGTATTACTCTGTTTTATGGCTTAAGAACAGTCTATGAATGAATTCCTTATTTGTTCCAATTTTCTTTATGTGTTAGTATTCATTCATACATCTCAGAGACTTAATGTTCTGTCCTGTCACATTTGAAATATCTGACTAAGCTGCAAGGACTCTTTATCTTCGCATTTGCTTGAACAAAGCAATTTAGTATTACACATATGTTTTGTTGCAGATGCCTGCCCTAGGTAAGTTGGAGGCCGAGTCAATTCTGATGGCATCTGTGATGCAGTACAATCACAGTGTAAGCAGCCGTGTCCAGGACTGTGTACGCTCCTCAGTTCAAGATTGTACTTTCCCCCTGTATGTGAAGGTATTAATATTATGATGGAATTTAGTAAAATCTAGTCAGGGGTGTAGTTCTAAAAATAAAAATGCCAGGGCAGTTTGGTATGCAGATTCAGATTGAAGGAAGTTATGATATGAGATCATTTTCCATTTTACTTAATTACACATTTAAATGTGGAAGTGAATGACAAACATCTCAAACAGTATATATACTTAAAGAGGATGATGCTTCCACCTCAGAAGTGGGAAGTCAAATTAACTGTAAAAACTTTTGCTTTCACATCAGTGTTTAATTAACTGTAAAAACTTTTGCTTTCACATCAGTGTTTAAAATAAGTGCCAGAGTGGCACCCCAAAACACAAAGGGCCCCCTGGGTGCCACCCTGGCCCAACTACAACCCTGAGTCTAATTGTTTAGACTGAGATAAACAATTTCTTTTGCATGTGAATCATAACAGTGATTTGTGATCAGCTAAACACGAATACCATCTGACCCACTATCCACAGATTCAAAGATGTGTCCTCTAATAAATGATGATGAAGGCAGTGGAGGAATTGTTGTTGTTGTTGTTGTTGTTGTTATTATTATTGTAGCAAGGCCACCCAATGGAAGCAAGCAGCAATTGTTCCTGTTCTTAAAAAAGGGCAAAAGCACCTCTGTTAGTAACTATAGGGCTATATCCCTACTGAGTAATTTTTCTAAAATATTGTCGCATGTTGGGTGTATAACGCGACAAATAACTTCACGCCGTATTGAATATAGCGAATTTTATTTCACATTCGCTCTTACAATCACACAATTTCCAGATTCACAATTACTGCCATCGGCAGTATCACAAATGCTACACTGCAAATGCTGGTAACCCGTAAATGCTGCCTTGAGAACTAACTCGTAGGCTTGCTCAGAACTCACTCGGAACTAACCTTGAATAGCCTTCGCTGCTCCTTATGTAGCCTCATTCCGGACAACACAGAAAACGGCCACGTAATAGGCATCATTGTTGTCTAGTGCCGTGTTGCTAGCAACGCTGTCCAGAGTTGTTTACTGCTACCTAGCAACCACGGTATCCCTTGGTGATGTCACCGCTGTTGACTTGCGTTGCATAGCTACAAGGATGCTGGGACTCGGCTAACTTCGGCTCCACTTGGCTCACTTCGGCTCCGCTCGGCGCGTCAGCTCCTGGGGGGGGGCATCCAGCTAGCGCGACATGTCACACTGCTCCCTCCTTTCCCGAATAGCCTAATGGTGCACCCCTGTTCCTTTTCCTTCCCGTAGCTGTGTGTGCTTGCAGTGTCTCCTGTTTAGGTTACTCTTCTTGCAGCGACTATTCTTCATCCGTTACATCTGCTCCCCTCTTAAGACAAAGCTTGTCTCGAGCGGTTACCTTTTAACTTGCCAGAAGATCACATTCATCCATCGCTTTCTCCCATGGCACATTCACTCCCTCTGAGGAGGCTAGTTCTTCTATTTTACCGGCTCCTCTTCTGTGCCCTGCTTCCAGCAGAGGTTTGTGGCCCTTTGTTTTAATCGTTTCTATCCTCAAGCCCATTACAGCTTTTCGCTTGCTCTGGAGGAGTTAAAATTGCATACTTTACATACTAGAAGACATTGCCTCGACGCGCTCTTTCTTACTCAAGTTTTCTTTGGTTTGAAATTCTGCCCTTCTGTTCTGGAAATTGTTGGTCTCCAAGTTCCTGCTCGGTATATCAGAGACTTTGCATTGTTCAGTGTTTGCCCCTCATGTAAAAATTGTCCCTCTGCTAGATATGCAGCAGCTGCTAATATTGTTTACAGAGCTGTTGACGTATTCAGAGCCAGGAAAGTTCTCCCCAAACAATTTTTAAATATAGTATAGTTGTTAGTATTATTATTTGCATGAATATAAAAAACAATTGAACTGAATTATTATTATCCTCTCTGAATATTTATACTTTTCATTTCACAATTAAATATTTTTACATTTCATTTCTCAGTTCTCAATAACAACTTAGATTTATGTTAATGAAATTATTATTATTATTATTATTATTGTTGTTGTTTTTGTTGTTGTTTGTTTACTTGTCTGCATTAATGTGTTTTTCCTCCAGTACTTGCCTGTAATTTGTTTTTGACTTTATGTTGTGCTTGTCCATAATGCAATTACCCGTATGTACACTGCACTTGTGTGTAACTGGATTTCGCTGCTGCTGACTCGACACATAAATAATAAAGACTTGAACTGAATTGAATTGAATTATATCACGAGATAACCAAATACTTCGTTGGACAGGTACACACGTAAGTAGCCAGTTAATAATTTGCCTAATTATCTGTTAAGTTATGTTGGTAGTTGGCTCTTTCTTATTCTTGTGATGTGGCGAGACTTCGTCTCTTGGTACTTAAGCCTCAAGTATACCAGACCCGGAGAGTAGAAGAGAGACTGGATCAGCGGTGGAATGATAATTGGCAGAGAATTATCGAAGTACTGGGAGAAGAAACTG
>NW_019734334.1:46729-51880 GCF_002891405.2 Cryptotermes secundus
TATTGATGTTGTTGTTGTTGTTATTATTATGGAGATGACTACAACAGCAGCAACAATAACAATGTAGCCTAGTTTACATAAAGTCTTAAATGGTATTTCCCATGTATACCACAAATTGTTTTGCAGATATTTTTGGAATTCGGTTTGAGAGACTTCCACTAACACTTGTTGGGCAATTCCACTTTTGAGCCATAATAAAACATAATTTACATAATGCCATAAACAGACTTCATTCTAGCATCAGTTGTGTTTAAGAGCATTGATGCTGGTTGATTCTCTACTCACGTTCCTACTTTTAACCAATTTACTTATTGCTCCTTACTGTAGTGAGTAGATAGTAAATTCGCAGAGAAATAGAAAAAAAAAATAAACAGACTTTAACATGTATCTCATAAACCGTTTTACAGATATTGTTGAAACTTAGGATATGGGAGACATCCACAAAAAGTTGTTTGCACTTCCAGTTTTCAGCTATACTGATCTGTAATACTGCCTGTTTTACATAAGGCCATAAATGGACTTTCCACATATTCCATAAACTACTTCACAAATTATGTTAAAATTTGATATCAGAGACTTCCACCAAAAGTTGTCAGGCAGTTTATTTTGCAGTCATATTGGCCCCTAATGAAACCTAGTTTACGTTTTGTATTGTATTGTATTTTATTTTATTTCATCCGTTTTGCTACATAGTAACACTTGGACATGTCATTCAGTAATACAAGTTAACAAAATAAATTACAAAGTTACAAGCATACTACCAAAATTTGTTACAATCATAAGCAATATATAAATACAACATTCCAAAAAATATACAAACTACTATATACAGCTCATGAATGGCTATGACATCCAAGTTTTTCATTTAGTCCACAAACCCTTCCACAGATTGTGGTAAAATTTGATATGGGATATTTTCACTAATGTGCATTTTATCCACAATTTTAAGTAAACTTAATAATCTTTAATGTTGTTCATAATTATATATACTTATACTAAATTATGGGGTACATCATTTCCACAGCTTCTTGGATTCTGATGCCTCTTCTACAGAATAGAATTTTGTTGCTATGTTTCCCTGTTTAATACTTCTGGTTCTATGTGCTTCTCTATAATGAAGTCCTGGTGTATTTAAGTATGTAGCTATTTTACCATAAAATAGAGGCTGATTACATCAACCTGCTTTCTTTGGGAAGTATGTTTAAAAGTTGTGCCAGACTAGAATTGATTAATCATGAGAGTTGGTAGCCCCTGGGTGTAAAGTGGAATATTGTTTCAGAATTCTTGGGTTGTGAATGGCTGGGCTCAGTATGAATTCTAATTTTATGCCCTCTACATTCCCCACCTCGAATAAATTCAGTATTAAGTAAATGTGGGGAATACCAAGCCTCTGTTATGGATTGAAATCCATATCAGCTATATATCCTGTCTGTTGGCCATCATATTCACTATCAATCAGTCACTCAGAACACACAGAATCCAAGTTTATGAGTACGTCCAGAGACCTCCAAAGGCCATAAATGGAGAGAACAGAAATAAAGCAGAATTTTATGTGATTTGAAGTTATCACAGCAGTGGCTATGACCCTTACTGTCTTCTGGGATGTTACACTATGTAATCTGGCAGATGTTTAACAATGTTTTGGAAGAACATGCTGTCTCCATCTTAGGGTAGAAGAGCTGAATCTTCCACTCTGAAGAAAGAGACAGTACATTCCTTCAAAATACCTATGAACATTTACTACACTACACCACCTACCAGAAGAGAGTAATCTTCAAACAGAATTCGATAAACTTCCCTTATGAAAAAAAGGTTTGCCAAGGATAGTCTTAAAACGATTAGTACTGAAGGGTAGAGAGGACACAAATATAATTAATGTGCTTATGTGACTTGGTTTGCATTAATTTGTCTTTGTTTCTGTGTGTCTTATTTTGAACCATGTTGTAAGTACTTATCTATTCATTTTGTCCTTGAGTAAATATTTACCAACTTTGTAAAGCTGTCCACATATTTAATTAATTATGCAGTACGCCATGAAGATGTATGAGGGAGTGGATGCATAGGTCCAAGTAAACTTGACCATGGTACTAGGTGGAGGTGAGTGTTGAGCTTCATGCCCCAACTGACTTTTATAGGAGGAGGGTTATGTTATATTTCTAGCAGCAGGTAAATTATGTGGTGTCAAATAGTAGTGTGATAGGTGAATACTCGTAATGAATTGTAAGAGATTTAGAAGGAAACAATAATGGTCTGATCAAGGTATGACCATAGCATTTTCCTGGAAGCGCTGAGGAAAGCTGCAAAAGACCCATCAGAATAGCCAGTGTCCCAGCCACGATTCAAGCTGAGTACCTCCTATATGCAAATCAAGAGCATTGTTGTTAGACCAAACCATCTGGTTTTACTCGCTTATAGGTTTATTTCTTGATCACATGGTGTTCCATATTTGTACAGGTTCTGGCATGGCAGACATCCTGGTGGACAGATAAAGACCATGACATTGTGCCAAAGGGAAATATTATGGACCAACTTCATCTTATGCTGGAAGAGTTGGAAGTCATTCTGGGCAAGGAAAGGGTATGTTGTGTTTATTTATGTATTTATTTATATGCTTGGTGGAACACTAATCTAAATAGGCTTGCACCTGCTTAACGCTAAGTGTATGTTGTGTTCAGTGTTAAATATATATTTGTGACACTTATGTTAAATGTTGCTATAAAGGCTGTATTATTTAATTTCACAGGTGGAACATGCTCTGGCATTGGTTACAGCAACAAAAACTGGACTCAGTGATTCAGAGATGTTGGACCTGCTTTCTCATGATTCAGCCTTCCACAGCCAAGCTACTTATGGTGAGGTATAGATATTGATATATGTTTAACCATAAATACCCTAAACATTAAAATATGAGACCTGTTAATGCTCAGGTTTTCAAGTGAAATTCTAGCTTTGCATTGAATTTGAATCTTTTGCTACCTTAAGCTTCTAATTCTGAGAAAATGCTACACAAAACAAACACACCTTCATATTTTTGAAGGAATCTAATTGTCTCTCTTGAGGAATGAATTAGATCAGAGGCTTCTAAGGAGAAAATGTCTTATATTGACTTAAAGAGAAGAACTAATTGAAGAATGGAGTTATATAAGAAGTTTAAGAATTTACGCTCTTCACCTAATATTGTGAAAGGGAAAATTGATGTGATATGTAGCACACACTGGGAAACACAAAATGTTTGTTAGGAAACATGAAGGGCATCACTTACTTGCGAGACTTAGGTCCAGATGAATGGATGATATTGAAATTGGTTGTATACATGTGAACTGGCTAAAGACAAGCTTTTTGTAACACAGTGATAATCCTTTGATTCCACAAAACAAGGAAAATTGTTCCAGAAAGCCTTATAATAAAATCTAGTAATTTCACCATTGGTTCTCAGAACCAACTTATCATGTTACAGAGGAATATTTTTCTCTCTAAACTGACCAAGTTCGTTTGCCAGAATCTTTTTAAGAAGCTAATACTCCTCAGTTGGTCAATACACTTTAGAACATGTTCATTACTGTATTCATGGAAACCTAGTCTGAGCCCTATCATAACAGATCAATCTAGTCCACGCCATAACAATTTAAAGACCGGTTGCATGATATCATGCTTTTGGCTTTTAAACATGGTGGACCGGTCACATGATATCATGATTTTAGGACACATTAGGTTGTAACACACCATACCTTACTCTGGTGCCACCCAGGTTGCACACAGCTGCATAATAAAACTCTGGAATGTTTGCTTACTTGTCAGTAACTTGACCTTGCTGTTTTCTTAACCCACTATAAAGGAAAATGCTTTGCTGCTCTTAAGACTATATGTATCAGCCAATAGTTAGTGGTGGAGTATGTACAAGGACATNTCCACTATAAAGGAAAATGCTTTGCTGCTCTTAAGACTACAGTCAACTCTCGATTATCCGGGCTAATGGTGGGGATGGAAGTCACGGTTAATCGAAAACCCGGTTAAGCCAAATTTTATTATACGGGCTGGACGACTGNTATTCTTCTCCGATGAGCTAGCTGACCTACCTTCTGAGATGCATTGTCATGGTGATTCAGAGAGTGGCAGTGACAGGGGAGAACAAATAATTGTGGCCACAGACAGTAAAAGTGACAGTAGCTCCGTCAATAATGCTGGTAATAACATTGCAGGGACAGTAAAAAAATCTAAAAAAATCACAAAAAACTAAACCCTGATTTGAAATTGAAATACAGAGCATTTCTGATGAATGTGGCAAAGGCCTTGGCTACAGACCAGATGGTGGTGGCAGAACCAGAGTCAGACACAGACTTAGTATGACCAGGCCCATCAACTCCCACCCCACTCAGGCCTCACGTGAACCCCCCAGAGCGACTCTCGGGTGATATGTGGAAGCATACCCTCGTGAAAATTGTGAAGAGTGAACATTCAAAGGGGAAGGATCCTTCTAGGCAATGCCGTGTATGCACAGTTGACAAAAAAAGGAGTATGTCTACATTTGCAAGTTCTCTGTAATGCCACTTCACAAAGGGGAATGTTTCCAGAAATATCACATCCTCAAGCACTTCTAGGAGCACTGGTAAGTGTTCTCCAAAAATTTTACTTCATAAAATTAATTAGGAGATTTTATATTAATTTTTAAAGTGAACAGTGCACAAGATAGGATAGTGGGTTTAATAATGGCAGCCCCAGGATGATTTAAATATTTAAATCACCAGTTCTTAATGAGTTAAAACCTATTTCTACAGTTCTACAGTTTTGATCTAATCCTTTTCAAATATTCACTGAGATATCTGAAGACTTAGTTTCTCCTCTCAAGTGTAGAAGGCATGTTGAGGTATTATGATCCAACATATTTTGCTCAAATCTTATCAAGAAGTTTCGGTATAACATTCATAAAATAAGTCCATGATTTATTTAAACCGTCTTGTAGTGCATACACTCATTTATCTCCTTCTCTACCTCGCACTACATGTTTCGGCATAATAATGCCATCTTCAGGTGCTTACTTATCCACGCCAAACTAGTTCATTGCATGCCTTGTTCTCATATTAAAATAACTAAAATATGTATCTATCATATACATTGTCAGACGTTAAAAATATTAAAATTGTTCAGTTCAGG
>NW_019734334.1:51949-121575 GCF_002891405.2 Cryptotermes secundus
GATGTGGTATCCTGAACAATTTTAATATTTTTAACGTTTGACAATGTATATGATAGATACATATTTTAGTTATTTTAATATGAGAACAAGGCATGCAATGAACTAGTTTGGCGTGGATAAGTAAGCACCTGAAGATGGCATTATTATGCCGAAACATGTAGTGCGAGGGAGAGAAGGAGATAAATGAGTGTATGCACTACAAGATGGTTTAAATAAATCATGGACTTAAATCAGTGCAACAGGACGCTAAAATATAACATTCATAAAATAAATCTGTTACTTTAGAGTATGCAGTGACTTATTATTTCCCTCACATCCTCCAATCAATCCTCATGTCCTTTATAAAACTAGTGTGCAGATTAATCAAATCCACATAATGTAGCTGTTCCACAACATGTAAAGACTAGTGGAATATTGACTTTTTGTTTCAAGAGGTAGTATAGAAATAGAAGTTAGAATTTGAGTCCCAAAGATAAAAGAAATATGTACAGTAAACTCCCCATTATTTGGCATGTAAAGCATGAGGTATTGCAGTTACATGAATCTTCTGGTTTCATGAAAACTTACAGAAATCCAATTTTCACCCAACTTTAACCATTTCCCCATCTCTTGCATATTTTAAATTTTCCATTTCAAAGTTGCAAGAAGTTGTTTTTGCTTCAGCTCTTGCATGGGAGTCTCCTTAGATGCATAGCAGATTGATGGGTGAAATGTTTTAGCTATATTCTAACACAACTAAAAATTTAACTAATCTCCATTGTAATCAATGATCACTATAATGGCACCTGTAGGAGGGAAGGTGATGAGCAGTGTTGCTGGTTGCAGCTGGGAGAGCTGCCATATTGTCACTTGTAGGATAGTATGCGCAACAAAATGACAGGTTGCAGTTTGAACGATTGGATTTATTAACAATTTTGGTTACAACCTCTTTTAATTACAGTCAAATTACAGCGCTATCGCTGATTTACACACACTTCATAATTCACTGTTTCATGCACACACTAGTCCTCTCTGTGTAACGTATCCCAACACAGAAATTAGCGCTTCAGATCACTCCAGTATTACACATAATTAAAGTCTTCAAATCACACATGACGAACTTTCCATGGCTCTCTTCCGCCGAGAACTCTCTCACTGTCACTTAAACACTGAACACTGTTCTGTATGGAATCTCATTATATAGCCTCCACACCAACCATGCAGAAAATAGCCTATATTGCTGTAGAGAAGTGATTACCATGACGTTGCTTATCAATTGTCATGGCTCCAACCACATAGAAAACGCCATACTTCCATTGTTGCCTTGCATGTACTCAGTCACAAGGTGTTTAACGATCAGTTACCTAGCAACGCTTGGCCATCCATGTTACAGTATGTTAGATGAACATATCAGTATGTGCTTTAGAAATTTGTTTCTTAAGTAACTTTAAATGGTAAATTCTGGATTTGAGTTTCTCACAACAGTGACTATGAAGAGTTTTATCTTCTGGGATGTAATGTCACATAAATTTTCTCTGAAATTTTTGCCAGCTGAATGAGATTGTCTGGATACTGGATAACCAGTAGTTTACTGTATTTATATGTTCAAGAAGAAAAATACGTAATTGACATCCAAATTCTGATATTTTAGTCATGAACAGCCAAGTTGTTTTCATTGAAGAGGTGAAATCAATTATTTGATAAGGTTTGACTTTTGTTTGTCCAGTTTTGTGGGCACCCGGATGCTTATTCTGGGCCAGACTCAACAAGTACCTAGCCCCATTTCTGCTCTGGTCAAGTGTAGATGGCCCAAGCACATTACATTGGCGGGATGATATGCTGTACAATGCAGTGAAGCAGAAATACCTTGGGGACCAAAAGAGAAGGCAGTGGGCTCATCAGACACTTGTTCATTATTATCAGGTATGTGAGGTTTTCCAGAAACATAAAACTAATTAAGTTATTAGAGGTAATGTTCGAACACCATTTGTCCAGCTTAACATGGACGTTTATTTCTAAATAGTTTTGTTATGAATACGTAATATCTTCATCCAGTGAATATATTTAAAATGCCATTGCTGTAAACTGGGTAAAATCTGTTGTCAACATCAATGACAGAGGCATTAACATAATATAATGAACACTATATAATTAAGTGGTTAACTCCACTTACTCTGAATTTGGGTTCAGCTCTTCGCTCCGAGGCTGGCTGGATAATATCTTAAAATAGGCAATTATCGCTTCCTTTCACATCTTTCCCGGCTCATTATTCAAAATCATGCTGTCATTCAGAGCTGTACTTCCTATGGAAATGTGAAGGTGTAATTAAATAAATAACAGACATCAGTATTAGACTAAGGTTTTCACAGTGGGGAAATTCATGGTGTGATATTCTGTATTTAGTCTTGACATGGTTGCAAAGATTTTGGAGGAATCTGCTACACCCATCTTCTACATTATGGGGGCAGTAGGTTCCTATGCATTGCTAGTAACAACTTATGAGGCTACAAGTTTCCAGAATCCAGAAAATGGAAGTATAAACAAACAATAATATAAAAAATATATTCCCTGGTTCAGAATGCATTTCTGTAAGTTAAAAATGTTATAAGGAATAGTTACCTGAATTCTTCCATACAGATGAATTACATAGCCCTCAACATTCTGCTGTAACACTAAATACATATACAAAAAGAGTTTGTTGAACAGAGTGGGAAAGGATGAGGGTTTGGTTTTAATTGCTTGGCCTTGTTAAATTCATTCATTCATCAATAATCTGTCACGCGACAGGTCCTCAGTCTCTTCCAAAACAGTTCTTCCACTTAATATGATCTAGAGCTTTCTCCTTCAAATGAGAATATCCTCTTCTGTCCCCAAGGTCATCCAGCATCTTCTTATGTCTTCTTTCTCGTCTTATGGTCACTTCTATCCGCCCCTCTATCTTTCCTTCAATAACTTCTTTTAGAAGGCAGATACTACGTAAGATATGACCGATCCAATATTCTGTAAAAATTCATACAGATTATATTTGTGAAAGTTAGTGCACTTAGAAAGATTTGATGATGAAATACAGACCTTTGAGAATCACACCTTTAGAATTTTGTGTACATGCTTAAGGAATAATCATACCCATTTCTGGATATACAAGTATATTGTGCTGAAGAACTGAACATCAAAGAATAGGCAGATTCAAAGTTTCCAGGAATTATTTTATAAAAAAAAATATATCNATATCTATGCACAGACTAATATAGAGGAGATGATGATGATATATATTATTTTGGGGGTCATGTTGTCACAACGTTTGAGAACCTCTGCAGTATTGTATTCAGTATGTACCGCAGCAGCGTTCTAAATTGAAAGAGGTTCAGTTTTCTTCTCTTTTTATCTCTTTCATTTTTTTGTGTTTATTATAATTTTTGCATTTGTCACTGTTGTCAATCATAACTGAATAGCAGAATTCCAAATACAATGGAAGGGTGTTCAGTGGTTCAAACTGTGTAGAAACTGAAGATCGCCTGTCAGTCAGAGAGTCCTTTTAAACTCAGCACATTTTTACACTGAATATCAGATATTCAGTTAGTTTTTTGTGCAATATATTGTGGCATATAGATCTATTGTTAGGCAACAACTGCGAAATAAGCAAATATACAGCAGCCGTTGCTAACTAATGGTCCATAAACAGCAGCAGAAGAATGGTGTTTTCTGTGCAGTCTGTGCCAATGGCTGCACCCACAACAATGGAATATGTCATGCCACCATCAAGCGACAGTTGTGGTGCAACAGAGGAAGGGTGTTTTCTGCATAGTCAGTGCCAAGATGTTATAAGCAGGACAAGTGAGGAGTCAGCCAGTGAAGAGTTGGTTATTGAGTTAGTGAGAGAGTTAAATAACCGCTGGGATTCGGTTGTTGTGAGAAGGCCGGGGACAGAGGAAGGGGAACATCCACCATTGGAAGCTGTTACAAGAAGACTGGTGAAGACACAGCAGGCTGAGAAGACTTAAGTGTACACTCTAGAGAACTGAAATTTGTGTGAATTATTTAAAAGAATATAATTACTTGTAGTCACAGATCTGTAAGTGTTCAGTAAATCCAATTACCAGTCCAAACCCCATCTAGTATAACCACTCTATCACTTGACATCTGGTATCAGAAGTAGGATTAGAATGACCAAATGAATTGGGTTGGATAAGACTGATTCAGTTGAACTGAGACAAGATGGAACAAATACTGGAAGGCATGTTGGCCAGCCAAGAAGAAATGATGGTAAGGCTGGACATGCAATCAAAGCCAAGATGGGTGCCCGACTGGAAGAAATGAAGGCCTGGTTAAAAGAGATGATGGCCTGCCAAGAAGCAGTGGAGGCTTCTCTAGACCAGGCGAAGGCCAACCCTGAGATGATAAAGGCTGGCCTGGAAGAAATGGAGGCCCCAGTGGATGTTTCCTGAAAAAATGTTGGGCATGATGGACACTACAAATTTGGAGGCCAGTGAAGAAAATATTGAGGCCATGGCAGACCATCAGGAAGTCTGTAATGAAGAGGCTGTGGTGGAAACTTTCAGAGCACTGGAGATCCAATATGGGGACTCACATCTAGCCATAGGGCGCAGCCGACAGCTGAAGAAATGGACCCAGGGTGATGGTGGGTCCCAGAAGTGGTTGGTTTGCCACCCACAGATGGATGATGCATTGTGCCATTCCTGCACGGTGTAAGGGCCACAGTCATAAAGGACCGGTGGTCAAGAAGAGATGACACAAGGGGGTAGAATGCAATAACAGCACCAGGAAACATGGCGTAAAATGGCAGCTATGTCTGAGGAAGGACAGGACATCCCATAATATCTTCAGGAAGACCATAGAGCTGGAGATCGAAAAGCGAATAGTCAGGTCTTCGACTAGGAGACTACAGGAAGTGAATGACTGGACTTTGTGGAGGCTTCAGCTGCTCTGAAACGAGAGAAGAGACAGCCTAAGCATAGCCCTCAGAAAAAAAAAAAAAACAAAGATGATGATGATGATGGTGGTACATCTGGACCAGCTCTCACCTTATTGGGAACTGCTCAGGATGAGCAGTCTTAAGGAGGGAGCAGAGGGAGTAGTTGGAAAGTAGTCACCATGGGGAAGAGAGGCTTGGCCAATCACAGATGGCACAAGCACAGCCCTCCAAAAAGAAGAAGTGGCAGTACACCTTAAGGAGGAAGCAGTATAGCATGTAGACATGTTGCTGGGCAACAATCACGAAATAACCAACTATACAACAGTCATTGCTAAGTAGTGGCCCATAAACAGCAAGAGGAATGATGTTTTCTCCACGGTCCTTGCCAAGATGTTATAAGCAGGCCAAGGGAAGAGTCAGCCAGTGAAGAGTTGGTTGGTGAGTTAGTAAGAGAGTTAGGTAACCACTGGGATCCAGTTGCTGTGAGAAGCTAGTAGCTGAGGCCAGGGACAGAGGAAGGAGAACATCCACCATTGGAATCTATTACCAGAAGACTGGTGAAGACACAGCGGGCCAAGAAGACCTAAGTGTGTGCCCTGGTGAACTGTAAAGTGTGTAAATTAGTGAAAAGTTTATGATTACTTGTGGTCACTGATATGTAAGAGTTTAATAAATCCAATTACCAATCCAAACCCCATCTATAGTCACTTTATCAAATGATGTTATGTTCATGTAATAACACTGATTTCAATTGGCCTATTTTGTTTTTATAACATGCCAGTAGCATCTGATATTGTACTGCATTATAATATTGATTATTTCTACCAGGCACCCATATATGTATGAATTAAAAATATTTCTGTTAATGTACTTATTTAATAATGCCATCACCAATGAATGCTCTATTTCTGTGTATGTGCAGTAGTAAATGATGATGTCACATGATAGTGTAGCTTGATAAATTAGGATATTCAAAATGTTTATTGTGTTAAGATATATTGGAAACTTTGTTTTATTTATGACAAAAGTACTATGCATGCATGCGCACATGCACAAAGACACAGGAACACATAATCGTACAAATGCTCACACAAAAATCGCACATAAATGTGCACACACAAAGCTAAAGGGATCAATAAACATGTTTTGTAAACTAAAAATTTTCATTAACGTGACTTTCATTTTATTGGCATTCATTCTCGTGTCTTCATAACATGATGGTGTGTAATGTAGGGGAAATGGGCAGATGAACTGCCTCCTGGGATGACTGGTCGACATCTACCACAGCCTGACAAAATCAACATGTGGTAAGATGAACAAAATATTTTCATACAAGTAGTCACTTTCTGAATTACCTTGTAATTATCAGGCATGAATATCATTAAAATTCTATTCCATATCAGTGTTTGCATCATTGCATTGCTCTGAATTTACAGCATGTGTTTAATGTTTTCCCATATTTTATTTTGAACATGTGCTATATTCCAGTTTTCATTATCGATACATTTCTGGATGTGGACATAAACAATGAAAAAAATAGATTTTAAACACTTGTCTCTGTCTACCAGTTTAAGATATTTCTGTACTGTACTGTCCTGTTAAGTGCAGAAGGTTGAAATATATGACCAATTTTTGTCCAAACTAACAATAATACGATTTCAAGTGAAATTAATATATAAATGACAAAATTACATGACTCATGTTTTAGACAGATGTGGGAAATTTGTGTTACCATTCTTCATGATGGATATATTGTTTGTTTTCACTCATAAGATTTTAATCAATCTATTGTAATGTTTATCAATGTTTGTAACTGTTACTGTCACACCGCCAATAACCACTTACGAATGTGAGATTAGTTATCTGTTTACCCATTACTTTATAGCAATGCCACTGCTCAGTCACTGCACTAACCTCTTCTCTCGACTTCTCTGCACTGTATTGTATTGTATTGTATTGTATTTATTGCATGCTCCAAGACATCCTTACATGGCCAAAGCCCATGTACTGAACTGTACTGAACTGAGAGCTTACTGACTACTCGCTCACCCACTAACTTGCAGACTCACTGACTCACTGGCTTGCTCACTGCCTGCACCGACTGACTAGACACTTGCTATTCACATATCTGGTTTGTGCTGCAGTGGTGAGTGCTCAGGTGACCTCAGTCTTCAGAGTCAGTTGAGCAGTTTCTCAAACAATCCAAGGTGGGGCAACTCCCAATATTTCTGTGGAATGAGACATGCATGCAGCCCAGGCACCATGATCCTCACTGTCCTTAGCTCCTGTGACACTATTTTGTTCAGTAATGGGGGTTTATAAATCAGGCAATAAAAGAATTTTGAGTTCCAAAGTATTAGAGGACTGGCAGTCAGATTTTAACTTGGAGGTAATGATATTGTAACATGTTTCGTTACTGAATATGCCATACAGATCGTTAATTTGTTTATTTAACAACATACAAGTAATGGCTACAATTAATTATAACAATGTTACAGGCTTCCACACTTTACAAACCCTACAACAAGATCTCTTAACACAATCATCAAGAGTCTTCGCGTATTAATAATGCGGGAGCTATACAAATCTCTCTGAGTTACACACTCCAAATACACTCGGTTATCACGAACTGAGAACTGATTCTCGCACACGCATCTGTAACTCATAACTTGTGAACTGAGAACTGTCGTCGGCGGCTGTGTAGCTCCCTTATAAACCCTCAGCAGGGCAGCGAGAAAACAACCACATGGTAGGCATCACTGTTGCTACCGTCGTCTATCGCAACCACTGTTTATCCGTGTTGCATAGCGACCAGTGCGCTGGGACTCAGCTCACTTCGGCTCTGCTCAGCACGTCGCCGCGCGTTGCGCGTTACGTCACCATGGGGAGAGTGGCGGGCTGATGACTCGTCTATTACCATAGTAACGAGAGCGCTACGTTACCACCACGTGCCACTGGGGAGGTAGGGGTCCTCCGTTACACAACATGTCACAATATTAAAGAAATGAACCTCTTTACAGCTTGACCGTAGACATATGCTGTTAAAATAGTGCAACCAACTCCAAGCAGGAGATTCTTATTGAGAAGCAGTAGTTGGTCAGCTACTTAACAGATTTAATGCTTGTTATGAAATCCATATGCAAGTATCATTTACCATGATCACAAGAGCTCACCACTAGACACTATCCTGAGCCAGGTGGTACTAAAACATTTCCTTATACCCTGTTTCTCTGTGAGCCATATGAATGTTTGACTTACTTTGGAACATCACAGTTTTGTCAACCCTGATGACAGATATTTGCTATTTCACTCAATCCTGCCAGACAAATCCTAAACTAGCTTATTATACATAACTTCACTGCTTTGTGCTTCTCTGCTTCCTATTTCATTCTGCAGACTTAATAAGGAACACCCAAAGGTATGAAATTTACTCTCTAATCATGCCAGTATATGTATACCGTAGCCAAGCTGTTGAAATGATATCCAAGTATTGTACTAGAGTTTTTGAATACACTTGACTGTCCATTCCCATTTTCTTATTAGTTACATCAGTTACACAAGTATAATTCAATTTCTCAATTTCAGTGTTGTTCCTCCTTTAAACTTTTAGCTTTTATATACTGTGTACGGACAAGGAAAGGAACCATATTGAAGGTGAAGAATGGTACTTATAGTAATTATTAATCGATAAAATATTGTGACATACTTGATCAGCGCATTGTCAGGCAACAGTTCTGTAAACATGATACATGCCTGCAAAACAATGGGTAGGGGTCATGTGATATGTGTTTACTCTTGGTCAATGTCCGTCCCTCGGCTATATAAATGAATGACAGGGTTCTGAGTTCGAAGTTCTGAATTTTTCGTAGAAGCAGTAATAGCATGGCAGAAGCATGCAAATAGAGCAAATTGGAACTAGGAGTGGAGAGTTCAAGTTCGGATTCAGGGCAGAATTATTTCAAGGGGCTGTTACAATTCACTCATAAGCTGGCAGAGCGAATTGAAATCAGGAACTCAGAAGAGAATAAGAGGTCAGCCTGTGAAAATTTTACATGGGAAATAGAAGAATTTATGCGTGCAGTAGTACAGTGATGTTGGGAGTGTGTGATTCAGTGAGTCTCGTATAGCTCCCGTGCTATAAATATGTGAAGACTACTGCAGATAGACTGAGAAGATAACTTTAAGAGCCAGCAAGGCCCTTTTAAGGGATAGGATCCAGTTCTACCATTTCAAAAAGGCCACACTGAACGAAGAAATCAACTACCTGGAATTCTTAAAGGTCTGGAGATAGGGACTAGCTCTAATGATTGGGCCCAACTGAGTAGATTTTTACCTCAAGACGGAGAGAGAATCCAGTCCCTGAAACTTTGTGTTTTAAATAAAAAAACAGGGCAATGGATAATGTCCAACAGACAATAATTGTATTAGTCTAATTTAGTTTATTAAGTTGTGTGTGTTGTTCGATGTAACACCAGGTTTCTTGTGGCATAGGCACTGAAGGGGCAGATAAAACTACACACATTCATAAACTTCCGCTTTTTATAGAGGTGAGAGATCAGCTTCAATCTCTGGCCACAGTGAAATACCTCCACAATAATTGTTTATAGGAGCCTGGGAAATTGAAGTATTTTGTAGATTTGAGACTTTTGAGGTGGTGAAAATTTGGAAATTTATCATGTAGGTTATGATAAAATGCAGCCTTGCTGGTGGATCACACTATTTTTGATGGGCCTGCTGCCTTAGTTTAAGGTTAGAACACTGATATATTGGGTTTTTGGACTTATCCATCGTCCTGGTTTTTAAGATAACTAATAAAAACACAATGTTTCGGAAACTGGATCTGTTTCCGAAACATCGTGTTTTTATTAGTTATCTTAAAACCAGGACGATGGATAAAGTTCAAAAACCCAATATATCAGTGTGTTATACACCATCATCAGAATCCTGTAGTAACTACTTAAGGTTAGAAGTTTGTCTGGATTCTGATCCTTTGGGTTATGACACTGAATAGTCCCATAGGTTGTTACCAGTGCTCAAGATTTTACCCTGATAATGGAGACAGCACATTCCTCTTAAACATTATTAACTTCCTGTGAGGCTACCTGATGCCATAACCCAGAAGACCATCTGCTTTCATACAGGAATCTTGCCTGACCAATTTGACCCTGAAGATGGAGGCGATATGTTCCTCCAAAATGACGGTTGACTTTCAACAGACTATACTGCATTATAACCCAGAAGATAGTACTCTTCAATAACTATGAAGTTAGTAGGCCGGTAAAATTGCAACTTCTGTACAAATTTTTTTAAATGGCACAGGGTAGCACAAATCACATGTCTGCAACTTCATATGTTTGCATGTGTAAACATGTGAGTCAACATTTGTTCATATTTGAACATTTATTTTGGACATTGTGGAATATAATACCTGAACACTGACAATGTTGTCCTGCTCTATGTTTATTTTAGCTATAACAGAAGAAAGCTGGATGAACTCCCCTTCCAGGTGTTTCAGCTTAGGGGTTCAATACTGAAGGAGTTCCTTTACAACCATTCCTGGTTGTATGTCAAACTTTGCGGCTCTGATGTGTACCATGTGAGTTCTGATTACATATTTGTAATACAGTGTTAACTTAATTTAAACATATGCTACGTATATGCATATAATGGGATTTAATTAAGAAGAAGAAGCTGGAGAAAGATGCAGCAGCTACTTTCTTTTTCACTGTTTTCATCTGTAAGAAAGGCTAACAAATGATAAATTAAAATTTAATAAGGGAATTGGCCCCACACTTCAAGAAACACTAGGCATACATTTTGACATTTGTGGTACATTGTGGCCTAAAAGTAATGGTGGGGTTACAGGAGTCCTGCCTCCAACTATGCAAGAGGCATCACAACGAATGATGTATTTTTCCATTCCTCCACCCAGTTTCACCAGCAGCCACCAGAGGTTGTCACATTGTAGGGTTACATCCCCCCACTCCCCAGTTTAGTATTGTGCAGTCTTTAAATGTGTATGGTCATCTAGGCATCTTTACTCCACAAGAAGAGATTCGCTGTATTCCACTCTTAGACAAGAATAAATCGGTTATTATTGTTCAGCGTGCATTTAGGCATGGATATAATAAAGATTCTCCACATGGGAACATCAGCCGATGATTTCATAAGTTTGAAGGAACAATCAGTGTTTCAAAACAGACAAGAACAGGGAAACCAAAACCATCAGATGAAGCCGTGGTAGACATTAGACAATCTTGCATTCATAGCCCCAGGAAATTACTTTGCCACCACAGTTTACAGTTAGAAGTTTCATGTCATATTATGAAAAGTACTCCAGTACAACATTTCCTGGAAAATGGATTGGCAAGGGTGGCCTGAAATTACATCACTTGATTTCTTCTTTGTGAGCTATGTAAAGGATTGTGTTTTTGTTAACAAAATTTGAGACCAGAACCATGGTAAACAAGAACAAAAGAAGCCATTGAGATATGCTACAGCATGTATGGCAAGAAGTGGATTATTGATTAGATATATGTATGGTCATGAATAGTACATAAATGAAAACTTACTAATTATTTTCAAAACTATTTCAGGTACACTTTAAAATAAAATATTAATTTTTAATACTGTCATGATTTGGTGGCTGTACATGGGGATTGGACTAGTAAATGGATTTATTGAATGCTTATAAATCGTAACTACAAGTAATTACAGAGCTCTCACTATTTCATGCACTTTACAATTCACTATAGCAAATGCAAATTCTTCTCAGTCGCCTTCACTGCTAGTTGCCTGGTAACAGATCTCAACAGTGTCCTCTTCTGCTGACATTGTTACCAGCTGTTTATTTTCTCATGCCTAACCGATAGCTCCACATGTTCAAAGCCAAAGTCAGAGTTATGACCAATGGTCAGTCGGCCAGTCAGTCTTGGTGTCAAGCACCATTTGGGGCCTGAGACCAGATTTTGATTACTGTCAGGCAGTTGCAGGTTTGTGGATGTGGGATGCCCACTCTAACGAGAGGACGGGTCTGTTTTTTATAATTGCTGCTGGCCCTCATCCACGAAGTTATTCTTGGGTCAGAGACCTGCAGGACACGTGACCATGTTTTACTGTCACAGATTCGAGACTCCCACAACTTGGAGGGCTAGGTCCCTGTATTTATATCCCCTAGAAACAGGAGGGCCCAATTATACCTGCAGGCACTGGGTTCCCTTTCTGTTGCCCCCTAAGACTCACAGGGCTACAGTGGCAGTATCAGAACCCACCTACGCACAGGGATCTACTTCCTCCATATGTTTTCTAGTTTTCACTCACTATGTAGCCTTAGGGTGGATACAGTAGAAAACACTGTTTCCAATAGATCTTCTTTCGTTGCATGTATATCTGTTGCTGTGGAAACCTGCAGTCACATGTTGTTTACCTCCTGTTGCATGGCAGCAGATGGCTTCTCTTGTTAAACTATACCATCATCATATCATAGTATGTTTCTCATTTTATTTAAATATTGGTTCATGAAACCCTGCCATTATCTTTCAGACATTCTCTATATTCAGACGAAGTGTTGTTCCTGCAAAGGTTTCTGAGGACATGGTTCCCCTTGGTAAAGGCCTTACCAAGCAAGATCATATTATTATAGTGGAAGGGCCAGGAAATAGCCTGGGTAGCATCTATTAATCATTCTTTAATTCAAAGAGATCTCACCTTCACAACAGAGAGAACAACTAACATAAATGTGGGATTTGTCAAATTCTTCAAGAGGCACAACAATCCATGGATTAACCAGAGGGTTAGGAGCATTAAATCTATCTATGGTTTGAGTGGGCCTACACAGGGTGTGATATGTCTCACATTGGTGTCACTGACAGCCTTTATGGAAGGGAATATTACATGACCCATGGCCTTTGCCTTAATTCTTGAGGCAAGAAGCGGCTTAAGCATCTTGTTGTTGAGAGGGTTGTTGTGATATGATGAGTATAAGCAGTATTTCCATTATTACTCATGATAGGGCCTCTACATTTTAACTTAAATTTGAAATCAGAGAGGTAAATGTAGTTCTGTAGACTCTGAAGTTCACAAAGTAAATGTAAAACCATTAAATTCATCAAATATCTTTCACCAGAATGTCAGGAGACTAAAAAGAAGTGATGAATTGATATAGCCTTTTGAAACAGACAGCAAATATCCTCATATATTATGCTTAAGTGAACATCACATGGTGGAACAGGAGCTGCTGCACCTCACAATTGCTGGTTACTAATAAGGTCCGAGTTTCTGCCAGAAAAGCCTACAGAAGGAATTTGTGTGTATTTTTCTTAGGAAAGATCAGTGTTTCGAAAAAACCGATATCTCTCAACACTTCTAAAAGTAGGATTTAGAAATCTGAGCGACAGTTCAACCGAAACTAAAAAACTAACCTAATTATAATAAGCTTGTGCAAATCTCCTTCAGCAGATCTTAATCAGTTTCTAAAGAGACTAGATTCTATTCTAAAATATCTGTACAATCCAGAATCTGAATTTATAATCCATGGGGACATAAACGTAAAGTATCACAATGAAAGCAACCCCCACCTCAAAAAAGAAAACCAGATCAATTCATTACTAACAACATGTAATTTGTCACGTTGAAAGTTATGCAACAGAAATTCAACATGACTCAACTACAGCAACTGACAATATTTTTGTGGATAGTAAAAGATTACTTTCATCTTCTACATCTCCCATAATTAAAGGTCTATCATACCACTCTAAAAAGTTTAAGATCAAGAATTTTGCATCCACTTCAAAAATTCATATGGGGAATTCATTTTATTTGTGTCAGTATAAAATTGTATTATTCTTTACAGATATCGCTTTGCAGTATTGATTCACACCATTCGTTTTTCTATTGGGTACTGGAATTAAAATGCAAAGAAACAGTTTCATTGTGTAATACTTGCAATTCCTACTGTACAAATCTCTGTAATTTTTTTAGTTAAATTCTTTCATGTAATTAAAGCCTTGACATTCCATTCAACTTGAAATTATTATCTACACTAATGTATTTAATTTCTTGTGCATGTAAAGATCTGTGTGCCCCAATAGTATTATAATGAATCTGGAAATGAATTATGTCTTACCTTTATCTTTATGGATATTTTACAGGTATTAGAGGACATTACTCTAGAAGAGAGATCTTTGACCACTAATAAAGGACAAGAAAAGGACCTCCTCTTCCTTAAAAAGTGTCTTGAAGAAAGTTCTTGTGCATTGGCATATGATGGCAGGCAGTTTTACTCTCAGATGTATGGCCACTTATCTGCTATATATGGTTCTCGTGGAAGTAAGACACATGATTTAAAAAAGAAACCTTCCTCAGCAGAACCAAATTGGGAGTCTCCTGAAGGTTACAAATATGTGAAGGAACTGTATGAGGTTTGTTGTGATCCTCCTGTCCTTTCCCTCTTGCCTCTTCAGCTGCTGGTCAGTGGAAGTTCAGAAGCTGAGGGAGAGAAAAATGTGATGGATAAGTTGTCAGTTTCTGCCGCAGCTATTGGTAGTGGTGGTGCAGTTGAAGTAGAAGACTTAGAGCAGTTGTGTCAGTTTGACATGATCACACGGCTAGTGGATAATCCTGATTTTGTTGTCACTGTGTCAACGGAACGGGAAGAAATTTCTGTGTGGGACGTCCATGATGCCATCCCTGTAAGAACTCTTACTGGAGTAACACATCCCATCAATCTCAAGACCATTGATGATACAAGGTACATTTTATGGTCCAATTCAATTGAATTTATGCTAAAACACAAAATAAATGCAGATGTGAACTTTATTTTACAGTAAAATTGGTTGAACTTTTGTCAGAGATTATGTATTAATGATTTGTAACAGTGTTGATTTCAGTAAAATTAACAATTTCTGTTCACCTTGTAAGCAGTGTGACTCCCATCAGTTTGTAGATAGTCAATCAGTGGCAGATCCAGAAGTACGATTGTGTTGATTTTCTTTGTGTCGTGCTTACGTATCACTTAACAGCCATATTGGATGAGAAGAAACTTTTTATTATAATACGAAACAAAAACAAATGAATATAGATCACTATTACCAACTTGAACATTTTTACATTACTAGATTCTCAACATTCCTCCTTAATTTCAAAATGTTGTCAACATTATTAGCTGTTTTACAAAGTTAAATTGAATAACACTTAGTAATTTTGATCTTCAGATTGCAAAATTAGTACATGTAAATAAAATTTTCTCAGTCTTATCAAAATCAGACTTATTTCTTCTTAAGTATAATGTCTCTTAAACTTGGTAAATGTCTCTGGTGATAGCGGTTTTGTTAAAATGTCTGCCTCCTGAGTTTCAATGTTACAATATTTGATTGAGAACAGTTTCTCTTTCAATTGTTCACTTATGTAGTGATACCTAATGTCTATATGCTTACTCCTACATGTTACTTGTCCAGATTCTATTAGCTTGATTGCACTCTGGTTGTCAACACACAGTTCAGCTTCCACCCTTTTTCCTGCAACTCCTCTATCAACGTCTTTAGATATTTCAATTCTTTACAGCACTCAGCTGCTGCAATATATTCAGCCTCAGTGGTTGATAATGCAACAGTACTCTGTTTCCTAGAGCACCATGATATTGGGCCCCCTGACATCATAATTACATATCCCGTTACACTCTTCCTATCCTTTACATCCCCTGCATAATCAGCATCACTAAATGCTTCCAGTTTCACAGTTTCGGAGTCAGATAAAGTGTTTGTAGTCTTCTGGTAGAATCATTGCTATTTTTGTCATGATCATGTTTTCATCAATGTTTTGGTTCAGTTGATGAAGCTTGAAGGCAATGTTCTGCACATGACTTATATTCGTCATCATATCCTTAGTTTTGTCATACTTGAAGATGTAAAAGTCTTATAGCAGAAGGCACTTCTGTTGAGAGGTGTCTCGCTGATAAATTTGCTTCAAGGTGTTGTACATTTCTTTCGCGGTTGTGCATGTCACAGTGTGGGTCTTCACGTGTTTCTCTATTATTCTCACTATGTAGTATTGGCACGTTGCATCTCGCATCTTCCATTTCCTTATATTTTCTTGGTCTCTTCCTTGGTCACTTAACAGGTTGCTGCCATCAACGATGTTTATCAGTTCTTTTGCACGCATCAGAATCTTGATTTAAAAATCCCACAATGGAAATGAGTTGGTGTCCTTCAGTTTTGGCAGATGAGTTACCTCTTCTGTCTCTGTAGTTGCCATTTTTTTTTTTTTGTTATTCTTCTTCTGTCTTCCCATTTTTTTTTCTTTTTTAGTTTTTGAGCAAGTCTGGGCCCATAACCTGTTGATTTTCTCTGTGTCATGCTTACATATCACTTAACAGTCATATTGAATGAGAAGAAATTTTATGTTATAATACAAAACAAAAACAAATGAATATAGATCACTATTACCAACTTGAACATTTTTACATTACTAGATTCTCAACAGATTGTACCTTTTTGAGCCTGTTGATATGTTTTGTGTGTAAGCATTTCCTTGAGCACTAATGCAACAGTTAACTTTTTAAACTCTGTTTCCATAACATTGTTCATTTAACTTAGGTATACCACAAGAAGGTTATGGATCTTCAGAGACAGGATGGGATCGGATGGGATGGATTGGGTTGATCTGGCTCAGGATAGGGACCAGTGGAGGGCTCTTGTGAACATGGTAATGAACTTTTGGGTTCCATAAAATGCTGGAAAATTCTTGAGTAACTGCAGATTTGGCTTCTCCTCAAGAAGGGCTCAGCTCCATAAATAAGTTTAAGTAGGTCATTCCAAAGAATCTTTCTAAATTTGAAGGTCTGTTTTACATTTTATAATAAGCTGGTTTCTTTTACAGTTGAGTTATTAGTTCCATGCCCATCCCACAAACTGTAGTGTCAAACTCTGTTGGCTGTCTGTGGTTTGTTGTTCAGTACATTTGCAGCAACCCCCCCCCTCCCCCCCCCGCACACATGTGGTGGCTGTCAACTCCATCCACAGTCTGAGGACATGCCATGTCTTGTGACAAAGGGCCCACTTAACATGGATCTTCATCTTCCTCTGGCTTGCCTCCCTTGAGTAATTTTCACAAAAATGATTATTTATGCCAGAGAGATTGTGGGTCTCATTATCAGAATTATTATTTTCCTTCCAAGGCAAATAAATTGGTTTCATATCTCTGTGAAAGATTTTAGAACAAGTCAGAGCAATATTCCTGCCCAATACATTTTTCCCAGTTTTATTGAAATGGAGCCCATGTCTTGTATAGAGAGCTCTATTTAGATCATGGTTTAGTAATGTAACATGTTTGATACATTTCTCCAATTTCCTATTATAAACTCTTATCTCATCATTTTCACACGCCCACCTTTCCAAGTTATATCTAGGGGGCACAGTTAACAAACAATGTTTGCATGAGAATTTGTTTTGACAAAGTTTAATATATTTCTTAGTCCTTCTTTAGAGTTATTTTTCCCTATATCTTTAGTTCCACTTGAAAGGACAATCACATCATTGTGGGTCAAAGATGGTTACTAATGGTTACTAACCTAGAAGTAACTGTGTAAAATGTGTGAATGGTGATCTGCTGGAAGATTCCCAGGACATTTTCAATAGGCAGAAGAATTACATCTCTCAGCTGTAAGGTTAGTGACGTTAGGCACATAGAAATACATACAGCTGAGACTAGTCCTTTTGAGGCTGAAATTTCAAAGTTGAAGAGGTATAAATTGCCAGATATTTTTGTCAAATTCTTGCAGAACCGATTCAAGAAAGAGGTAAAACATAACGTTCTGGAGATCCATAAACACACTAATTCTGTGTGTAGCAACAAAGAATTGCCTCAGCAGAGAAAGGAGTCTAATTATTGTACCTATTTACCAAAAGTGTGATAAAAGTGACCATAGCAATTATCGAGGCCTCTCACTGTTATAAACTTCGTACAGAATTTTATCCAATGTCCTTCTCTCAAGGTTAATTACACACATAGATTAAATTATTCTGGATCATCAGCCTGGGTTTCGACATAACAGATCAACTACTGATCAGATTTCTTGCATTCATCAGATACTGGAGAAATATTTGAGTATGGTGAGACAGTACATCAGTTATTCATAAAGTTAAAAAAAGACTATGATTCTGTTAGGAGGGAAGTATTATTCAGTATTCTGATGGAGTTTGGTTTACCCATGAATCCAGTTAGGTTTACTAAAATTTGTTTAAATGAAACCTGTAGTAAAATCTGCATAGGAAAATGTTTGTGTGGTATGTTTCCTATTCAAAGTGGTCTAAAGGAGATCCTTAATTGCCACTGCTTTTGAATTTTGCTTTAGAATTCACCATTAGGAAGGCCCCCTCCCCCCAAACAAACATGTGGAATTGAAATTGAATGAGTCACATCATCTTCAGGTCTGTGCTGATGATGTAAATATGTTGGGTAATAATATAAATACCATAAATAGACATAGAAGCTTTAATTAATACTAGTAAGGAGGTTGGTCTAAAAGTAAACAGAGATAACTAAGTGTATACTGATATCTTCTCACTAGAATTCGGGATAGAATCATAACATAAAGAGGGCTAATAAATCCTTTGAAAATGTGGCAAAGTTAAAAGTCTGCAGATAACAGTAACAAATGAAAATTGTATGCATGATGAAATTGAGATCACTTTAAATTGTAGTAATTCTTGTTACTATTAAATTAAGAACTTTTGTCTTCTCATCTGCCATCTAAAAACATACAAATGAAAATAAACAAGACTATAATTTTGCCTGTAGTTCTGTATGGCTGTGAAACTTTGTCTGTGACATTAGGGAAGAAAATTGACTCAGTGTGTTTGAGATCAAAATGCTGAGAACATTTGGATTCAAGAGGAATGAAATACCATGTTAGGTGGGTCCCTTGTCACCACAGCATGACATCCTCAGGTTGTGGTTGAAGGAGATGGTCTCCAGATATGGAGGGTGGCTGCAAATATATTGAAAAAGCAGTCATGGACAGCTGATAAGGGGTGATCCTCCAGCTTGAGGGTTGGGTGTGGGGCTAACAATTCCTACCGTAAAAAATAAGCTTGTTACGAAAGATTACAGGAAGCCTTAGACCTGGATGGATTCCTTGGATAAATGACCTGAGCGAAAGAAAATGGATATGAAATTTGATACTTGGAATGGTGGAAACATGTATAGGGCAGGTTTGCTCAGGGCAGTGGCAAAGAAATCTCAAAATATAAGTTGGATTTTGTGACAGTAAAGAATGTCTGATGGGATGGAAGTGGCACCAAACCAGCAAGCAAATATACATGGAAGGGGGGTGAGAATCATGAATTAGGTACAGGTTTCTTCATAAATAAGAGACTCATATGGGCAGTTAAGAGGGAGGAATCTATTAGTGACAGGATGTCATATATAATACTAAGAGGTTGCTGGTGTGATACCATCGTTCTGAAAGTTCGTGCCCCAGCAGAAGTTAAAAGTGATAATATGAAGAACAGGTTGTATGAAGAACTGGCACATATATTTGATAAATTCCCAAATTACCACATGAATATTTTGTTAGGAGATTTTGGTGCTAAAGTAGGTAGGGAAGACATTTTGAAACCTGCAATTGGGAATGAGAATTTTCACGAAATTAATAATGATAATGGAGTTAGAGCAGTAAACTTTCCCAAATCCAAAAATGTATGACATTCCCCCATTGTAACATTAACCTTTAAGTGCCGAAGTGCCCCGTTTGTGCCAGTCAGGCATTTAAACTCCACTAGTGGAAGCGCGCGCACACGCCACTAGTGGAAGCACATGCATAGTCCTAACTATTTATTTTTAAATGTAGTAATTACCAGACAGACTTGAGTAAAACCCTAATAGAGGAATTAAATTGATACCTAAATGAACAATAGCAAATAGAAATATACGTATGAGTTATGCCAAAACTTATCCACGATCCAGTAATTTTATTGCAGATTCTGCAGATAGGTATGTTAAAAATATATTGTAAAATTCGATGTACATACCTTTTTTGTTGTTACCTGCTTGATGTATATATAGGCTGAAATTATACTACAGTATTCGATTTCACTACGAACGCACAGAAAACAGATTGCACTCTGTATCTTAGCCACGATGCAGCTGTCTGCTCATTCAAATAGAAGGGGCAATAAACTTTTGCAGCTCTAACGGGAGGTCTTAGCACTGAAGAAGGGACCCCTCTAGCTTTCTCTTGAATAGCCATGCTTTCATTCTTCTGTCATTCAGTCAAAAGATTCGAAAATCCGAAGAGTTTAAGCAGGGCTAGCAGAAGACCAAATGATTTTATTGCTTCCATCTGTTTTATGACACCAGGGACTGCTAAAATTCGTCAAGTGTTACAAACAGAAATGAATTTATAATGCAGAACAACTCTGTGAAGAACTGGGAAACCATTTTTGCAGTACGCATCAAAATTAAAACAAAAAATTGAAAATAGAGTATAACACTTTGTATTAAAAATTTCAAATCTTCCGTTACAATATGCGACACTGTGTTCTTTGCTGATATAAACAAAGTTAATACCATCCATTTATCATAAAAATTGGGCAAGATACAGCATTTTTAAACACAACGCTTAAAATTGATTAAGCACCTAATAGGAACGGACATTTAAACACAGAGTAGCAACGGGCATTTAAACGTGCACCAGCAGCGGGCATTTAAATAAACTCCGGCCAGCTCAAGCTTACCACTGTTTTGAAGTCTGGCGTTTAAATGTTAATAAATTTACTCCTGATGGAAAGACGCACAACTGGATTTTCTTTTTTTCAACTGAACCCTTGCTCTAATAGTCTTTATGTAACATCTTCTCTGATGAGAGAATGTGTTTGCCTCCTATGAATAGGATTCACCTGTGTCAAGTGTATGTATCGCACTCATTGTGCAGGTCTGCATGCTTATGGGGAATGCATTTTCTTCCTGGGAAGCAGCTTGTCTGATAAAAGTGACAGTTTGGAATAAATAACCTCTCACAGGGTTTGAGATGTGTCTCTGATAGCAGACCCACATCTATATGTAAGCCCTGCAGCTGTTTACTAAGCTCATAGTGCTGCCTTCAATGTCCACTTGTCCTGCTTTCAGCATTGACCATGTAGAAAAAAAAATGCTCCTCTGCTGCAGTGCAACTGTTGCTGCGGAACTGTTGCATTTGTCTGTTGTCAGAGCCGTTACCCAGCAACAGCTGTTGTATTGCTACTTTCATGGCCATGGCCTAGAAATGGGTCTATATGGCATAATATATTTGGAAGGAAGTAGTTATGGTGTTAATGTGCTTCTTAGTGTTTTCCTGAAACCACTGTCGGAAATGAGAAATCTCTCAGGATGCCTAGAGTGCAGCCTTAGATTTAATCTTGGAATCTTTGATTATGAAGCAGGAATATCACTTCACCATGTTATTTGGTACACATTTTCCCTGTAGTTCACCACTGATTGTTTCTTTGAAACAGATCAGAATAATGGTCTCATGAATACTACATTTTTGGATTTTGTCTATTGACTGGACAATGGACAAAGTTCAAAACCCAATAATTCTGAGTGTTATACACCGTTGTCAGAACCCTTTAGAATCTACCAGAATAATGAACATTGGTTGCTCTAGTTTACAACACTGAAAAATATTTCACACAAGACTTCTGAAAGATAACAGGAAGTTTTATGTAATTCTAATACACAATACCAAGCAGGTTTTAAGTTTTAATGTGTCTGATCAGATTCAAGCTAGATACCATGCGAGTGACCAGCTAACATGACTGGGATTTTTGTGATTTTCCTTATTTCTTCCAGGCAAATGCTGGTATAATACTTTCAAAAAAGGCTCTTGCATCCATCCTGAATCATCATTTACAATTATCCAGCTATATTTGATTTGTCATTATATGAACTCAGCAGCTAATAGAGCACTGTAAAAAATAGCTAATAATAAATGATATTCTGATATGTTTTCAGGTGTGTGGTCCTGTGTCGAAGAGAACTTCGAATCTATGACTTGGATTCAGGAAAATTTGTAACAAGACTGAAGGGTGTCATGAATCAGAAGATGCCCTACTATGGGCTCCATGATCGAGCTCATCTGGTAGCACTTTCGCGTAATCGGATGTATGTGAACCTAATGAACTTGGAGAGTGGAGACTGTGTAACAACATTCAAGGCAGGAGAGGACCGGTTCCTAAATTCCTTGCTTGTTTCTGGTGATGGCAGGTAAAAACAATTAATGTACAGTAGCAACTGATTAACTCCTAGAGACTTCTTAACAGTAACGTAACACTAACTTCTGCTTCATATTTTGAAGATGCTAGCTTCAAATCTTGGCCTGGAGGCCAGTTACCATTCCTAAGGTCTTGTGTGATATTCCTCAGACCCTTCAGACAAATGCCAGGATAGTACTTCAGCTACAGTCATGGCCTCTTCCATTCATACCCGTTCCTATATATTATTCACTAATCATTTTGTCATTTTATGCTGTGTAAACTGATCTATTGAAAGAAATGATAAATCAAGAATAAAATAAACAAGAATTACTGAGAAGAACTAATCATCTACTTTCCTTTCAGTACAATTCAAGTATGACAAATAGAAAAGAATTTCACTGTACATGCTTAATGAAGTCTGATAAAACAATAGAGTTTGAAAGGCTGCAGTGTGGTATTACTGATAGGAGGGATATGTGAAGTATACTGGTGAGAAGACCTTAGGTGGCGTGAAATACGTACGAACTTCCATGACAATAGGTTTTGGCATTCAAGTAACATTAAGGTTATTTCTTCAACACTCTGAGAGTCTGCAGTGCTAGTATTACTGATGGTGCAGGGGATTAATGAGATAAGCTACTTAGGTGGATTCAGGTGGAATAATATACATACAGTGTCTTATGTTGATCAGTTGAGGCAGCCAAGTAATATTAAGGTTGTTGCCTCAAGAATTTGAAAGGCTGCAGTAATGTTATTACTGATGGGAGGGATTTATGAAGTATGCCATTGAGATGGCCTCAAGTGGTGTGTTATGCAGGACGTTTTATTACAATTAGGTCAGGTGTTCAAAAGTTGTTTGGATGCCCATGTGCACATGCCCACATGCCCCCCCCCACACACACAACAGAGAGAGACCACAAGGTGATCTCATATGACTACTCTTATTATTTGAAAATAAGGAAAGTTGGCTAAAAATGAAGATTTTATTAAGAATAAACAGTTTTGTGGTAAAATAAGTTATTTTTTATATATTTTTCTGCCTTAAGCAATCGGTCTGAATTGCAAAATTTAATATTGTAAGTCTCTTGAATTTATATTTACAATGTTATCGACCAAAGAAATATTAGCATACTCTTCTCTGGGAACCCTGTGAATTAGTAGCTGATTATGAATTAATAGCTGACATTGTATATTGCTATTTTAATTAATTTCAGAGTGTTGGTGTGTGGGGATGAAACTCAGAAACCATTTCCTCTGCTGGTATGGAATTTGGCATCTAGAAAACTGCTGTATGACTTAAGAATCCCTCATCATGACTTTGTCACAAGTCTGGCTGCAATTACACATGAAGGACATTATGTCTGTTGCGTTGCAAAGGTGAATGTTCATATTTACAGTGCTTTATTATTTTTATCTAAACAAAATACCTAATATTGGGTCTCATGACCTGGTATCTACTAGTTTTGAGGAAGACCAGTAGTTTCTTGAAGGTTTCATGCTGTAGCCTACAAGGATTCTGTGGTGAAAATATTAAAATATTGCCTTTGATTTGCCTGGAGGTCCAATGAAATCCAGAATTCACTAGTCACGATGGCCTATTCCCTCATGCAAGTATGAAAAATTTGGATGACTGAGGTCTTGAATCAGATTGTCAGACTGTACTATATCACGATATAGAGTGAATTCATTCATTTATTGTAAAATTCCTTTGATCCAGTTGAGGCTACAGAGTACACCTGATGAACACAGAACCAGTCACAAACAGATAACCTATACAATAAACTATACAACAAATACATAACATAGCAATTAAGAAATAAATAAAAAATACACATGCTTTATGGAAATTAAGCATAGGTCAGATAATACAATAAACCAAATTGATTTTTCTTCCTACTTTATACTTGGCAACATCTTAAATTTAATACAAGTCTTCATGCCAGAAAGTAGGTGATTATATATCGTATGTAAAAATAAAGCACTTTACGATGCATAAAACATATGGATAAAAATGTAACTCTAAGATTAGTATTTACTATTAAAAAAGTCCTTCAGTGAATAAAAAGAATTGAGTAGAAGGTAATTTTTTAAAGTATTTCTAACTGATTCTTATTATCTAACAATTCTTTATGTAAGAATGAAAGTGATTAAATGCCTTTATACCCATATAATAAACACCATTTATATAAATTGACAACCTTGTTTGTGAACGATAAAAATTACTTTTGCTTCTGGTATTGATATCATATAACTCCGAATTTATTTTAAATAAGGAAATATTATCAGTTACAAAGATTAATAATGAGAATATGTACTGAGGGTAAAACGGTAATATATCTAGTTTCTTAAACAGATCCCTACAGGAGTCCCTATTTCTAGAATTTGTAATAATTCATATAACCCCTTTTTGCAGTTTAAATATATTGTTACTATGAGAGGAATTCCCTCAGAAGATTACACCATACGACATAACTGCATGAAAATAAGAGTAGTAAATCATCCTCAATGATTCATGAGAGACAAAGGGTCTTAAGGATCTGATAGCATAGCATGCTTTGCTTAATTTGACCATTAGTCCATCAAT
Source organism: Cryptotermes secundus (assembly GCF_002891405.2). NCBI lineage: Eukaryota > Metazoa > Arthropoda > Insecta > Blattodea > Kalotermitidae > Cryptotermes > Cryptotermes secundus. The sequence goes on from NW_019734334.1 coordinate 76,674, forward strand.
ATTATTTTTCCATGACAAGGAGCTGTCAACAGTAATACCTAGAAACCGAGTATTTATATTATTAACAATAATGTTAAGAACAACGTAAGAAGATGCTGGATGACCTTGGGGACAGAAGATGATATTTTTATTTGAATGAGAAAACTCTAGATTGCATTAAGTGGAGGAACTGTTTTGGAAGAGACTGTGGACCTGTCGTCTGACAGATTACTGATGAATGAATGAATATTTATTATTATAACTGATATCTAATTGAATTGTTGGACTATTAATAGTTCTAAATTGTATATACTGAGTTTCAATATAATTTAATGATAACAAATTGGTGTTAAACCATACATTCAATTGTTCAAATGAAGAAATAAGATCATTTTTAAAGTCTAGTAAATTAGGGTTACTAACAATAATGCTGGTATCATCAGCGAATAAGACCGGCTTAGAATTATTATTTACTACTTTAGATAAGTCATTTATATAAAAAAGAAAAAGCATTGGTCCAAGCACAGATCCCTGGGGCACGCCATATTTAGTCTTTCCCCATTCTGAAGAAGTATAAGATTGTGTTAAATTATCATCATTGAGAACTCGTTATACCTGTCACTGAGATATGATTTGATTAAAACATGTGCATTGCCTACAGTTCCATAGAATTTCAATTTCTTCATTAATAAGTCACGATTAACACAATCAAAGGCTTTCTCCAAGTTCAATAAATAATATATCATTATTTATTACATGTTTGGAGAGTCTTATATATATATATATAGAATTTTTTAAAATATTTTAGAAAAAGATGATAGTAACGATATAGGCCTATAATTTTTTATATCTTTTTGTCACCTTTTTGAATAATGGCTCAATTATAGAATATTTTTAATATGTAGGAAATGAACTGGATAAGATTGACCTATTGAGTTTGAGTATCTGTTAATCTGGAACAGAAATGCTAAGACAAAGCACTATACTCGTTTATGTTTTATAAAACTGAAAATAAAATATTATAGTTGGTTACTCAAATCTTGTCACACAGTGATGTTCCTCCCTATTTTATCTGAGACTCTGAAGTACATTTAATATAAGGCAATACAGAAAAATAACAAATGCCTTCTTGCTCTATCTGTTGCTGCAAATATTTAATATTATAAAATTCACAAATACAGAGTTTTGTGTTGTGTGTATCGGTAACAGCTTGGTAGATGTATGATGCACATGAAGAGGTTAAGTTTGCTATAGTTGGCATCAGAAATGTTTTCGGTGTTAGATAGTTCGATTGCAGACTAAAACCACAGGGTCTGTTTAGTTTTTGTTTTTGTTTGTAATGTTTATGATTACAGTTAAAATTGTAAATGTGTTACAAACTATAATGGCTTTACCTTGAACTGAAGTCCAGTAATAAAAATATATAGATACCTATAGAACGTCACAGTATTTTTAAAGTTTCACAATTTTTGATTGAAGATGCTCAACAGAGATTATGTTAAACTGTAGTAAAGCCTATCAATAAATTTAATATAAAATGTCTTAGTGACATTTTTCCACATGTATTATCTTGCAGTGACAATATTTTTATTAAGTTTGTTAACAGTTTGAAGCATTTCAGAAAGAGAGTAAAACATTCATGAGATTAATGTAAATATTTGAAAACATGTATCGGTGTAGCACTGACTAGCTAATTTGCTTCATAAATTAAGTGAAGCTTACATGTTACTTCTCCTGAAGATATGATACTATCCATTCTTTTCCCTATAACATCACCAGTTGCTTAGAACACATGCAATAGTTACGAAATATTTACAGGAGATTTATCTACATCTGAAATATTAGCTGCATTAGATTGACTATATAAATACTTAATGGGCTTGTGTTTGAATACAGGAAGTGGATGAACCATGTCCCAATTTCATTGTTGTATATGATCTGCAAAGTGGGACATTGTTCAAAAAATGGAAACCAGGTGTAAATACAGTTTCCCTTGACATTTCTTCTCGAGATGGCTGTGTTATCAGTGGGCTAGAGGATGCAAGGATTCTAGTCTGGGACCTAATCACAGGTAAGTGAAATACACACTCAGAGACCATCAAATTTATAGATGCAGCCTTAGAAACTCAGTATGTCATTAAGGATTTCTATATTTGCCAGGATCAGAATATTCTTTTTCAAAACATATCAGAAACAATTGTAAGGACAGTTGCTCCTTGTTCTGAAACACAGCAGTTTTTCAAAGCTTAATGAACTTCAAGAATCTAGAACTCACTCTGTGAACTCTTTATGGTCTGTTAGCTAACATTTTATCTCATGTGGGGTTTGAATGGTTTTTGTCCACAAGCAAACTGTACCGACCAAACGGCGGTTGCTCGGTCAGTATAGTTCACTTGTGGACTGAAACCACAGAGTTTGTTTTTGTTTGTGGGGTTTTGAGTATTGAATCGAGAGATGTTAAACCCAATAAATCAGAAATCATTAGCATAATATAATAAAACCATCCAAAAGTCATTAACTATGAAGATAATAAATGCAGTGGTTGCCAAAACTTCAGAAAAACCTAAGGACCAGAATATACTGAAACTTATTGAAAAATGCAGCTAGGACTATGCTTCTTAATTCCATACTCTTGTTTTAACTACTGTGTTTATTTAACTATAGGAAATTGCCGGTGGTGTTTGTGCGGGCACACTGCCCCGGTCAACTTCTTGCGACTTGATTTCCATGGGGGTTCATTTCTCTCAGCAGACTCAATCTGTAGAGACCGATCACTCCGACTTTGGGACCTCAATAAAGGTAATTGAGTCTGACATAATTTTGAACTTACCTATTAATACAATGTCCATGCTGCAGCATAAAGTGTACAAGTATGGTGCAGTTAATTATATCATTACCAGTAAATGGTAATGGATAAAGAAACATACTGCTTAATAGCATGTGTATCTAGAATGTTTCACCTAAAATGTCAGTTAAATTGTTGAGTTTTAATGTATCCCAATATTTTATCCTGAAATAGAATTCCAGTCCTAATGCACAGTATACATATGCACTCATGTTTCATAAGCTTTGAAGGGTAACGAAATATAAAATATCTAAATCAAAATTTTCCATCAGCCTAATCAAGCTTATTAGCTGTTTTTTTCTCAGAGAAAATTCAGAGTCTCAGTCAAAGGTAAAATTTCTATGCCAAGGAATATAAATATGAGCAGGGGCACTACAGGGTTCTATCCTGTCCCCCACATTGTACAGTATATATACAAATGCTTTGCCCCAAACAGTTACACACTCAATCATAACTACAGGTAATTACAACAGTATTGCTGATTTACACATAACAAATCACTAGGACATGCCAAGTCTTCTGTCTTCACTAGTCTTATCCTGGCAATGGATTTATAACAGTCTCACTGTAACTGCAGCACACATAGTCTTCAACTGAGCTTGTTGCAATCTCTTTGCACTCATCTTTGACAGCCATCTTAAGAGACTCCCTCATTTCTATCCTAGCTGGCCTTGGACCCTCGTTATATAGCTTTGGGTCCCATCAAACAGAAAACATCATTTCCATCGTTACAGTCCAACAACACTTTGATTGTTGCTTATGTATCCTTTGTTGTGGGAACCTGTTTACCGATTCATTGCATCGCAATGAACGTCTACTTTAGCTCTGCTTTTCCAGCTTTCAGGTGTCTTGTCTCAAAATTTAACTTAAGAACTAATGCAGTGTAAGTACGTAGGTCATACCAAAAGTCATGAGCAACTCTTTTTTGCATGCAACCTGGAAACAGCAGACAAAAGAGTGTGGTGGTAGATGGAACCAGCTGTTGTGTTAACCTTGAGTGTCTTGTAACGTCAATAGCTTGCATCACGTGACCAGTATCACTCCTAACAAAATGGCCGACAACGACATGTTGTTTCGCCAGCGTGCTGTCATCGAATTTCTTGTGAAAGAGGAAATCCCTGCTGCAGAAATTCACCAGAGACTTCGGCATGCTTATGGAAGTGTGTGCATGGGTGTAAGCAATGTTCGAAGATGGGTGAAACATTTTAAAGATGGGAACACCAGCATCAAAGATGAGCCTCGAGCAGTCGTCCTCGAACAGCCTCAACTGAACGCAACAAGGAAAGAGTGGATGAGATCATTCAAGATGACAGGCATGTGACTGTGGACACAATAGCCCGAAAACTTGGAATAGGGCACACAGTGCAGTACAGGAGATGATTGAAAGCTTGAGCTATAGGAAAGTTTGTCCTCGTTGGGTCCCACAGTCTGTTGCAAAAGAGGTTGTTTAAGAAAATGTTCAACACTTCAGATAATTAGATACTATAGGGTTCTGACGATGGTGTATAACACACAGAGATACTGGGTTTTTGGACTTTGTCCATCGTCCGTATTCTAAATAACTAAGAAAAAACAGACTGTTTCAGAAACTGGATCTGTTCCCATCCTCAGTGATTGAGGATTCTAAGGGACCCAACAGAGTAGGCATCTTCCCTCACCTGAGGATGGAAACAGATCCAGTTTCCGAAACTGTGTTATTTTTTTCTTAGTTATTTAGAATCCGTATGATGGACAAAGTGCAAAAACCCAGTATCTCTGTAATGCAGTGTAGCAATCAACAACTGAACAGTTGACTGAGGATGGCCAAGTATGGCCAAAATATGTAGAAGTTTAATTTTAATTTTAATATTATTTTAAATGAAGGAGTAATTGTAAACAAAGTTGCATTAACAATGGAAGTAAGTGTGTAAAGTAAGTGCATGTTTCTGTCTCATCACCAGAATGCAAGGTAAAATTGTGACATGAAGATAGTTAACAGATCCTTTGAAAATGTGGCATGAGTACGAGTATGAGGGGTGGGCCATACAATCAGGCCCTCGCACCGTGACCTTCAATGATCTATTGTGCTTCCCCTTTGGATTAACCCTTTATTAATCCTACACTTCGAATGAAATGTAGGACTTCATTTATGGGGGCATCATAAAATTCATTTGGTTCCATGAAGAACTGACCCAGGTGATGAAATCTTAATTAAGCTATAGCCTCACAATCACATAGGATGTGTGGCTGATTCGTCTTCTTGTAGGCACCTTTCACAGGTTGGGTCATCTGTCAGTCCCGGTTTGAAAAGGTGGCAGTGTCCAGTAAGTAATCCTACCACCCATCTTAATTGATCTAAAATGTGGCATAGTTCAAATATTTGGGAATGACAGTAACAAATTAAAATTAGATCCATGAGGAAATTAAGAGGAGATTGAATTTGGGTAATGCTTGCTATCATTCAGTCTGAAACTTTTCGTTTTCTCGAGTGCTGTCTAAAAACCTAAAAATTAGAATATGCAAAACTATAATTTTGACTCTGGATCTGTATGGGTGTGAAAACGTACTTCATGGATTTGACACTATGAAGACTTACTGGGATGCTAGACAGCCAGTTGTCACCAGTGAAGAACTGAACAACAAATATGTGACTTGAGAAGACAATGTACATGTACATATTGCAAGGAAGTTAATTATGTAACTATTTTAACTCCATAGCTCAGCATCTGTTCTATCATTTAAGGTGAGCTGCTGGCAGTGTACACACCCGAACGTCCTGTGACGTCAAGTGAGGTGACAAGTGGGGGGCACTCAGTGGTACTAGCCCTGCGTGGTCGTTCGCACATCACCACACTACAGTTACGTGGTCCACAAGTAGGTAACTCTGTAGGCAGTGAACACCGCTGCTATGGGCGCCCTGAAAATACAGGTAAAACCTTTGACTTGCGTGATGAACCACGGGCAGCAGAAAGGTGACAGAAGAGAAGAGGATCATATCTTTGTAATGGATGAAAACAGGAAATAGAAATGACCTCATTACAGGATTTGGGTCTGTGGCAATATGATGGATCAGAAATGTAAGAAATGTTTATTACATTTTCCCTGTTACCTTTTAAAATGTATTGCTGTCATAATGCAGAAACTACACATCCATCCCATTACTGCCCCAAATTATAATTCTTTCTTTTCCAGCTCTGATGAGGTCATACATGTTAAAACCATTTTTATTACAGATAAAATGTTTTCATAAATAGCTGTTCATAAATATTTAACAGAGGTGGACAGATTTTTCTTAATGATTCCAGACCATTCTCATGCTTTAAAAGTGAAAATATCTCACATACTCGTAAATTGACCACTGTAGCTTGATATACCTAACAATACTCCAGAGTCTTTGTCTCTGAATCCTATTTTGAATGATAAAAATTCACTCATAAGCCACGATTTGCCCACCTCTGTGCTGAGGGATACTTTATAAATTAAGTAATGAATGGATGCTGGGAAATTATGTTTCAATGTTTGCCAGTGCTGTGCTGGTAGTGCTCCACTCTAATCATAAGTTTGGACTCACACCTAAAAACCACAAAATAGTGTTCAATAATAAGTCAAAAGATGTTTGGACTAAGTGAGAGTCATGATGTTTAAAATGATCAGTACATTTGAAGTGAAAAAATTTAATTTGTAATATGTTTTTCATGCTTTTATTATAAAATAGTTTTGTGATTACATATGTATGTTGGCAGTGGTATCTTCTTCCATAAATATTCCTGTTATTAAATTTGTATACCCATATTGGAATGTTTTTTTTTTTTATCTTGTAGTTACTGTTGCAGCTATTGTTAATCACAGGCAATACGGAATCTGAGATGTTCTTGTGTCTATACTGTTTTTATGATGTTCTCTTGTCCCCCCTCCTCACTGCTTTGAATAAGAAAGACCTGTACCCAAATAAACCCCAGGTAGAGACAGCTGACCCATCTAATATAGTTGACTAAGGAATGCTAGATGTGAATATTTTTAACTCAGATGGGTATGTATTCTGAGATGTGAAGAAAGAAGGAAAAAGGGAATGTATATGTATGCTTCTGAACATTTTGTTTCTAAAAGATGCACGCTACATTACTGTTGGATTTAGTAAATTACATTAAATATGACTATAGAAAGGTTAGAAGGAAAATCCAAATTAAATCCTATGCACTGCAGTGCAAAGATTAGTTGTAATGTCCAAAATAACAACCAGTTACCTAACAAACTTTTTACCCTGTGTTTTCACATTATATGCTGCCCAAAATATAAATTAGTCATATATCTATATAAAATTAGAAGACTTCCTCTATAGAATGCTTATGCTACTAGGTTTGATTAACATAATATGACTTTGCCATTTTAAAGAAGTTGTTCCTGTAAAAGTTCCACAATCTGGTTTCCTCACAACCATTGTAAATGACTTCAATTCTTTTGTTTATTGAATGAGCCTGAAGCAAGCAGGAAAAAATGAAATTATGCTGTCATTTTTAAGTTTAAGGTCTTTCATCATCTGTCATGATGTCATGCTGTCATCTTTGTATTTAGTATAAATATAAATATGAAGAAGAAAATTTCTTACAGTTTTAGAACGTGAGTTCCAAATTTTAACATTATAGCTAAATCCTGTTTTCTTATTATGACCACTCAGAAAAAACTGTACTTTAATTCTAGTAACTGAAGAGATTTTTAACTGTGGTGAAAATTTAATTATGTATTTGTACATATTGGTGTGTTTGAGCTTATACACATGCTCTTGTACTCATACTATCAGACATAATGTTATCTTGATAAATATACTCTGTAGATAATATTATATTTTAGCGTCCTGTTGCACTGATTTAAGTCCATGATTTATTTCACCGTCTTTTAGTGCATACACTTATCTACCTCACTCCTTTCTCCCGCACTACATGTTTCGGCACAAAAGTGCCATCTTCAGGTGCTTATTCGATTAACGTCAAACTAGTTCACTGCATGCCTTGTCTTCATATTAAAATAATTAAAATATATATTTATCATATATTTATCGGTATATATGATAAATATATATTTTAATTATTTTAATATGAAGACAAGGCATGCAGTGAACTAGTTTGACGTTAATCGAATAAGCACCTGAAGATGGCACTTTTGTGCCGAAACATGTAGTGCGGGAGAAAGGAGTGAGGTAGATAAGTGTATGCACTAAAAGACAGTGAAATAAATCATGTACTCTGCAGATCTTGCATTTTCAGGTGTGAAGCATACCTTTTCCCTATAAAAATAACAATCATTTGCCTGAATGGAGTCCTGATGAGAGAAGCTCATGTAAAATCTTTGATGTTTTTCTATATTTAATCTATGTGTACATTAAGACAATGGAAGTTTTGCAGTGAGGAGGGTTATATTGTCTGGAAAGTGACTAAAACTACACTCAACTCTCGATTATCCAGGATAATGGTGGGGATGGAAATCCTGATTAATCAAAAACCCGGTTAAGACAAATACTATTAAAAGTAGTAATACTATACCTTCATAATACTATAGGCCTACCTGTATTTAAATTTATTCAGCCTCATTTTTATGTCATCACATGGCCTATTTAATACTTTTTTTACATTACACTGAAGTATGAATTAGTTATTTCAATCACATTGTTCAACAACATCCAACACTTTTTACGAATATTCACACTTAACACTTAAAAAAATGTAATATTGTCATTTGATTTTTCACGCCATTTTCCTTTTTACAGATACCCGTACGAAGCCTACGTAATATAACTTGTCACTTAATAAACTGTTCTCTTCACTCTCAAGATAGTCTAGTAAAGATTCCAAATGATTAAGAGCAGCACCATGAGATATTTTCTTACTACTGTATTGCATTGCTAATTGTTTAACTACACCTCTTTTTCCCAACTGATTGATAATTTAAAGTTTTTGTTGAATACTTAACACAACACACTTCCTTTTACACCCTGACATTTTGCTAACACACTTGAAGATCGATACAAAGAGACTAACTGGGGCGGTGTATCTGTCCTTGAAACTTTCCACAAATCCTTGCATTCTTCCACCCCTACCCTAGAACATTGTGTTAACATAACGGGACCAAAAAATGCAGAGCTCAGTTCACACTAGTACGAAAATAGTGTTACAAGTCACCATGTGAAACAAAAGTGAATGAATATTAAACAACATATAAGCCTCAAAGAAGCCCTGGTTAAGCCGAAAACCGGTTTATCTGCCCCCGGATAATCGAATGTTGAATGTATATTTCTCAGATAGTGGGTGGTATGACCTTTTGAAGGGTTGTGAAAGATAATTCATGCATTTGTGACATACCAAGAAACAGATATACACACACTATAACTAATGTAACTGCACATATTATGGCCAGTGAAACACTGCATAGCAGTTACAGACTGCTGTTCCCTCATACAGGGACTACTGAAAAAATAGGGCAGAACATTGTTTAAAAAAAAATACTATATAACATATAAATAATTCTAAAGCATAAAATTATGAGATGTGTATAAAACTTCTAGTTGGAGAATCTAGCTGAAGGAGACTACATGGGAGACATAGATATAAATGGGAGGATAATATTAAAATGAACTCCAAAGAAATTAAGTGAGAAGATGCAGACTAGATTTAACTAGCTCAGGTAGGGTCCAGTGGAAGGATCTTGTGAACATGTAAAAGATACTTTGGGTTACAGAATATTTGAGGAATTTCTTGACTAGCTAATCAGAGTGATTATTCACTTCTGAAAAGTACTCTGCTCCATGTAGTCAGTTAGACATGTAGGAATGTGAACAAGAGATCCTTTGCCTACAAATTGACGGTATAATAGTATTATTTTCCTAAGGATTTTATTTGACTTTAGGGCCTGTCCTGTAGGTGATGTGTCATGCAGATATAACCAGCAATTCTTGTAAAAGGCTATACGTTTAGCCTAGCTGCAAAATTTAAAGGCATATGGTGGCAAATGGCAGTGTTGCCTGACACTTGCTGGGTGGTGACAAAGGAGAGATGAATTATGAATATTCATACACACAAACAGAGAGTACTGTTACCAAAAACATGTAATGTTAAGCAAGCAGTTTAATGCAGATTTAAAGATTTACCTTTATTCAAGTTCTTGAAGCTGTTATAACTGCTGACAGAATGTCTTGATAGATAATCACAAAACAACAAAATTACAATATTGGAGCAGCCAATGGCTCATTATTACCATCATCCCATTCACCCTCCCTGTCACTTATTTCTGAGCCTTGAAATTAATTTTTTAAATTTATGGTGATATGTTGTATAGCTTAATTGTTCTGAGTGTGGAATACATGAAACCCAGTCTGTAGTGACCCTGTTAATTTCATTATTAGTCTCAGTATTTTACAGTATAAAAATGTTGCTGATTTGGGCTACTTCTCCCTTCACTTTTGTCCATATCAGTTCAGTCAGTTATATTGACAATCTTAAGGAAGTAATCTGCTTATAAGGTGACCTGTTTTATTCCTTGTCTGGTCTAGTTCATACACCTTTTCTAGATGCTTATGTGGCAAAATGCAAAAGAGTAACTCAAGTATGGGTTCTCTGGAGTTATAGTCAATATAATTCTTTTGCACTCATTCTGTAATATGTCTTTTATAAAACCCTGTGTTAGGGACTCTGTGATGGTAGAGTGATAGCTGGCGCTGTTTATAATTATGATGGATTCCTGAAAGGTAATTTCGATCGCTATTTAAAAAGTCATCTTTAAAGCTGTCAGTGTTGATCTCCAAATTATAATCTGAGCCTCACATGTGTGAAAAAGTCACCTTGCTACTTGAAACAGGGCCTGTTCTTGCTGATCCTGGATCACACACAGTAAGGAACTTCCAGTTCTCCACTTCTCCGTGAGTTCTGTCACGTATGTTTCTTAAATGGTTTTGGCAAACCCATGTTTCATTTAAATAGAAAGCATTGTGCTTATCTCCTGAAATTGTGAGGCTGTGACTACCATAAAGAACTTATTTCAAGCAGCCACAATAAGTCCTCTTTTCATGAGGAATTTTCATCCATCACTGACTTTCCTACATTTTAACCCGGTGCTTTTAAAAATTCTATACGTTCATGATACAGAACTACTACAATTTATTTGTCTCTAAATTGAAAAGTGAGTTTCTCTGAATGGGAAATTCTCCCTCATAAAAATCTGAAAACAATTTTATATAGAACAGCTTTTTCAAAGTCATGGATGTTCATAACTTGTTTCTGCAGATTACGTTTCTTTTCAGAAGGCTTGAATATTATGACACCATCTTTTTGAACTGATATTTCAGCCCCGCTACAAATCCACAATATTGTACGAGTATGTACACTGCCTATATCATAAGCCTGAACAATCAGTTTGTGTGTTGTTGCATGATCAACAACAGAAACATGTAAGCCTATGTACTGGAAACAATTTTTTTACTTTCTTGGGGTGAAATGTTGCATTAATTTTTAATAGCATCATCTGCATTATTAGTGCTGGGATTTCTGAGTTACACTGTTGAACACTGCTTGCAGGCAACAATAATGAACCAGAAAAAGTTAATATTATTTGAAACATGAATCAATTACTATCTTCATATTAAACATATGATATGGATTGAAATGAAAAGAGAAATGTAAAGCCTATGTGAATCACAACTGAACAGAATTCTCCAGTTTTCAGCTGATCTTGAGACAGGGAAAAGTGTTTATATTAGGTCTGTTAAAGAAGATTACTTTATGAGATGACAATGGTTGATTAGATATAACATGGGACCAAACTGTTGTAAAATACAAGACTTGAACTGACATCATCAGAAATTTAATGTCTATGTGTTGGTATCACTCTTGGCTTTTTGTCATAAGCAGATTTTATGAGCATAAATAATAAGGAAATGTGCTCGGCCATAGGTGAAGCACGCACATACTCCTGTACTCAGGAATGCTGTAGGATGGGGTAGGACAGTCATTCACTGCTGCCTTTGACACACTTCCCCTTTAAATTATTTGTGTTCTATATCACACAAAACTTGCCATTATTATTTTTAGAAATCCACGTTATGAGACCTAGAACATGCTGTTTACCATTTCAGGCACATCACAACTTTGTTGTTATTATTTCAAATCAACTCCAAATTCTTGAGCATTAATTTCCAAAAGATCACATGTGAGAAATGTTATAATACAAAGTCTACAAAAACAATGGCTGACATAGCCATCAATCAGTATTCTTAACAGAATTGTGGTCTTGTACAATAATGTTTTAAAAATGAATTGTGCATAATGTAATGTACTGTACTGGTATCATGTTAACTTTGACTGCCTTTTCAAAGAAACATTCTTAATTTATCTTAGCCCATTACTATTTGACCATTTTACATTCACATTTTTCGAATACTAACACATCAGATTATTTTAGTTAGTATTTCAGATGTTACTATTTTTCTTGTTCTCTTAAGGTTTTCTGGAAAAAAAGTTTTATACCTCTTCAACTTATATTTTTTGAGTGGGCATGAAAGTTCAAATGTTCAGAGAATATAATATAATGTTGGTGTATTCAGGAATGATGTAAAGAAAATTTGAACTGGAAACAGTATGTCTGAGGTTGGTCTACTGAACATGATTGATAGCCCCGAATATATTCAGGTTGATCCTGAAAGTGATAAGTATGTAACTGTGTATTTTCTTCAGCAATGGAAAAATAAACACCAATGATTAGCTGTCCAAAAGCAAAATTAGGTACAGTATAAAGCTTGAACACTCAACTTCATGTGAGTGCAAAGAAGCCTTCCAAACTCTTTCAAGTCTTTATTATGCACACAGGAATTGCTTTTTTTATTTGCTACTATGTCTCCTCTCAAAATAACTGAAGTCATAAAAGATACATTAATGAATCTTTGTCACTTCAACCACCCAATAATTCACGACATAGCAGGGTCTTATTTATTGGTAATAGCACAACTGGCATTACAGTGTTCAGTGGTCTTGTCAAACCCATGTCCATACACACTTCAATTCAACTGAAAATGAAAGCTGAATCTTACTGGCCACTTTCAGACATATTGAGGGTCAAATATTATTGTGAACTCATCTTTGAACTCATCTTTGCACAGCCATGTTTAAAGCATTTAACTGTATGAGCTGTCCTAGACATTTACATGAGGACATTAAGGACTGCAGAATATTCAGTGATATTCCCTTTTAAAGTGGCCAGCATCTTATCAAATTCACATATTGAGTTAATTTAATGTAATATTATTTTAATCACTGGTTTTCAACTAGTGTTATTTAATAAGTCAAGGCCAGTAACAGTTGTAATAAGTTCACATTTAGACTAGCAGTCTATTGTTACACTGCACTCCCTTGCTACACTTTGCGCTATGTGAGGTAGGGATACCTCTTTTTGTCTAGGAAAGAAGAATGCTGGCTTCAGAAGTAGCAAATCAGAACTATTAAAGCAGTTTATAAACTTGTTACAAAAGAGCCAATCACGAAGGTCTTGTAAATCTACTATTCAAATTTTAAGGTTTAGTACTACTTTGGCATGTGTCTTCCCTTCTATATGTAAGTGTATGGTTGAAAGGTTATTGCTGTTTTGATGGATCAGTGTCAAGCTGTGAAGGAGATGAACTAAATGCTTGAATAATTCCCAAACTAGTAATTGTGAACCTGAATTGTTAACCTGGTCTGGCATTATTTAGATGTTCATGTCCCATGTCTGCCACTTTATGCCAATATTTGTTATATTTTATCTACTATGAAACAGGGAATGTGTTCACATTTCAAATAGTCTCAGATGGAGTTGACAGTTGCAGTATTTAAATGAATATAACATGCACAGTCATTCTGGCATGCAATCCAAGAAAGTAGGGTCTAATTTTTTAAATTTTCCAATGAGAAATTTCATGCGCACACAGCAACCCGCCCCCCAAAATCCAAAATGTTATTCTCTCATTTGTGATAGTAATAAGTTTGTCCAATGTGCTACCCAGTTCCAAAGCTCAATAATTATTTTTAGCTGCATTTGCTTTGCTACCATATCAGCACTGTCTGCTGTCCCTTGGTACTTACTTATCATTAAGTGCCCACATGAAAACATCAAACATCCTATTCACACATTAGTACTGTTTTTAACTGTGTTACATGATAAAATGTCTATTTTAAATTTTATAAATGGTATTTGGCTATCTAAAATTATAATTCATTTCCAGCTGAATTTTCAATGTTCAGAACGATGCAATAGTCAGTATCAACCCTTCTAGTTATTTCAGGCTATTTTTAGAGACACTGAATGTCCTAACATAATAACAACAATTAAAATGATTTCTAGTATATTTTTATCTTAAAATTTCAATGTCTTACTTATTATTTTCACGATAAATTTTTAGATGTGACTTAAATTTTGTATACTATAAACTTGTTATTTTGACAACTGCTTGATTTCTAAGCAAGATGAGTCTATATTTCTGGACGATTTCTATATCTATTGGTTATTTCAACCTTGTAAGAATTTTATGGAATGTGAATGAATGAATGAATGAATAGGTCTATAGAAGATAAGCCCATATGACTAATTGTACAGAGATTTTTATGTTGAAAATGGAGTAATGTATGGAACAGAACTTATTCATGGGGAAATTCACATATTTTTAATGTGGAAAGTGCTTGCATTTTATGCCAGCACCTTTTCAGTTTGAACTTAGGATAACTCAGTCACTACAGGGACTAGGCCATTATGTGTACTACTGAGGAACTGGGATTCAATTACTGGCAGAGGCAAGACATTTTCTTCTCTGAAGCATGCACACAAACTTTGAGGCCCAGCCAGCTTGTACTCATTGGGCACCAGGGGCATAAAGCAGCTGGATGTGAAGCTGATCACTCACTTCCATCTACTGCTGAGCTTAAGAATGTTTGGAGCTATAGCTCTACTCCATCATACAGCTTCAAGGCATGATGCATAATTAAGCACAGGGACCACTTTAGAGTTTTGTTGAACATAACATTTCAAGGTAAACAACAGAAAACAACTGTACAATATTATTAGGGTTTTGCAATTTTTTTTTTTTCTGCCATTTCAATCCCTGTAATTATTCAGATGACAGTGAGTGTACTGAAAAAAGCTAGCCTGTAGTCCATAATTGTAAAGCATTCCAATTATGTACAAAACAAAGAGGGAAGCACAATGGATATAAACTAAACAGAAACTCTATGTACATATATCAGATATTTGTATTGGTCAGGTTTTCCCACGACATTGGAATGTCTGTGTTGACTCACATTAACCACTTTGAACCATAATTTCCAGAATCATTTATGACATTGTGTATATCATCAGTAGCTTCAAAAAAATTGAACTAGATATCTCAATTGCATTTCTGTTGCTAGTATGAGGCTTCATACATTCTGCATATCTCATGTTAACACCAATTCCATTAGCTTTTTGATTCCTTAAACAACTTGATTGGAAGAATCTGGAACCTTCCTATGGAATCAAGATCCATTCTGATATTACCACAAAAAATTCCTAGCAATGAGGGAATTATTTATGTAAATTATAGGTCTAGAAAGGAGCTGCAATGTTTACTGTCCTACAATTATAAACAGAAAGCCGTTTCCTAACTATTATATTTGACAGTTGGTCCTGTAATTGTGTTTCAGTTTGGTGGTTGTGATGTACTTATAACTGAATGTTTTCCACTGCCTCATTATTTGATGCACAAATAAAGCATGACCCATGCAAGCAAGAATGGATGCGATGTCCAGCATGGGCTAAAATACAAACTTCGTTAATGTTAATGTACTGAATCTATTTCCTTTCTAGATAAGTAAGACACAAACAAACATGTCATTATTGTGGGGCAATGTCAGCTGCCCAGATTTTACAGTATCAAATGGTAAGATGATCCACAAGCATTGAACTGGAACCGTGAGGGGCGTGTCGTTTACAATTTCTGCTGGTCTCGCCTGCGCAGTTATTCTCGAGACAGAGTGCCGCGGAACTCATGATCATATTTTACTGTCTCAGATTCGAGACCTTGGAGACTCCTGGAGGCCCACGTCCCCGCATTTATATCCTGTAGGCAGAGGGTGGCCCAATTATACCTCCAGGAACAGTATTCCCTTTCCGTCTCCTTCTGCAACTCAGCGTTACGGCACACGTATTTGCGGTATTTGAGCCTGCCTCCACAATAAGACTGACGCCAGCAGAATCCTGTGCAATCGTTAGATATAATCTGATATGATCGTGTGCACCGTGTACTGAAGTCGGTCAAGTTTGCGCATGCATTAGATATGATCGGATATGATCCTGTGTACTGAAAACGGTCAAGTCGATCCCTGACAAAATTCATGTCCCGTCATCCTAATCATTGGTTACATACAGCAGAGATACTGTCTCGAACACACATTCGTCGTAACCTTTTGGAGCTATATCGGCCACTGGTCACACAAAGTTGCTTTCGGATATAATGAGGTCGCGTTCGATGCACGTTTCTCTGATCGTATTACGGATAACTACGTTCCTCTAATATTATTTGGGAGAGGGAACACCAAGGAAACTGGTAACCGCAATTTCCGAGAATTGTTATCAGCCTGAGTAGAACACATATTACTGAAAGGAGCAGCGCAAATTGAGGAAACGGCAACGCAACTCGCGGAGATACTGAGAAACTCAATATCCTGGCAAGAGAGTATACCAGTCTTCTCACAATTGCGTTGCCGCGTGGTATCCTAGTATCAACTATTCTGTAACGTGCTTCAATGATTAATTTGTTTGTTGAGGCGGCACGAAAGATTTACGAAGCTGCTAATTTTGTTTCTGTGCAGTTAATTGAGCAAGAGTCTGGTATATATGAGAAACGCCACCCAAACCACCCAGACAATACTAAGTGGGAAAGAATTTCTCATGAGAAAAAGAGTCTGGATCCAGGTTAAGTTCTTTCCAAACAACATAAGTGCCTCAGTGTAAACTGTCACAGAAGAACGGATACACCCAAAATTTTCTTTTCATTAGCACCATGTTGCATTAATGTATCATTTATTTCACATATATTTCCGTCTTATATACGACTTATTTATGGTCGCCCTTCTTCCACATTACAGGGTTCGGCTTTATACGGCCATCAGGTGTCTGCTATCTTCCTAAAATTGAGTCAGTGTATGATAAAGTTTCGAATCGCGTGTAAACGCGATATTTCTTGATTAAAATAAATAAACCTTAATTGAAACAAATTAATTACCATCCCAATATTTACCTTACGGTCCTCCTCTCTTCTCACGCCGTCTCAACCGACCTCAACTACCACCATGTTATGACAGGATCAACATTATTACCTTCCATTGCAGAAAGAAAATGCACGAAAATAAAAATTCAATCATTCATTACGCCGGACAAACACTTTTTTTTTCCTTGGCACTACAGCCCCAGTGGGCCTAGGCCTACCTCCATGAAATTCTCTGTTCACTTCGGTTTTTCTAGATCTCACACATTCGGAAGAACTCCTTGGGCGGATGATCAGCTCGTCGTAAGGCCTCTAACTGTACACAAACACAGAAAAACGCACACACAGAAACTAAACATCCATGCCCTGAGTGTGATTCGAACCCACGATCCCGGTTTCCAAGTGAGCGAAGACAGTACATGTCTTAGACTGCTCGGGTACCGTGACCGGTGTCGGACAAACATACCCACTTAATATGATGTGAGCAATTAATCAAACATAAGTTTCCTCAATGTGCGCTTGTTAATCTAGAAACCAATCGCCTGCTTGAAATGGTCGATTTTTCTCGGAAATCGCGGTTGCCAGTTTCCTTAGTGTGCGCCCAAAAGTTATCATTCCAGATGGCAGCACAATAGGCATCAAGCTCCGTTGTGAACCAATAACGTTGAATTCACGTCTTTGTGACTTTAATCCGTGGTTTACTACTGCGTCATCTGTGTCCGTTCCGTGGGTTTCATGGGATTCATAGGTACGTAGCAGTTTTCTCACAAGCTTCCGGAAACTGGAATAGAGCGCTTCAAGCGGGAGAGTTTGCAATTCTTCCTTCATCGAAGGAGGCGCCATTTTATCTACTCTTGCTTCATGGTTCAACATGAGTGATTATTCAGCGGTTGCTCCGCCTACGAATTTTAGTCAAAGTTCAGCTTTTGCAGCTGCCCTTCAACGTGCTAGACAGGTAATTAATTATGATAAATTTAAAATTTTAGGGAGACTTCTGGATTAATGGGAACGGTTTTAGTAGCGTGCTTTGTGGAGCCTTCGCGGCGTACATACGTCAGTTGGCGCCATGCTGTTATATATATATTTATAGTATACTTCTTTTGTATATTTAATGTTTATTGTAAACCACTCGTTGGGGAATGTACCCTTGTAACGGTCCAACATAGGAAAGCGGTTATACAAGCAGCGTATACGTATTTTGTACATGTGCTGACCGGCCTTGGCGCCGTATGCGTCATGGCCGTTTCGAGAAAGTCTTTGTGTAGGGCAGTAGTGGTCGACGTACCGTTGTTTTTGTGTACGTTGTAAAATGTTGCAGAACTAAATATGCCTCCAACCCAGAAATAACCTGCCAAAAGTGGCGTACCAATTTCCGCAGTGTGAAAAATTCATATAATTTTTATCGCGCACGTAATTTGTTTCAGGGTCCACAAAGAGCAAGTTGTACATAGTTACACGGTATTTGGTTTGTCAGAAATTTGACAGAATGTTATATACTTTGCATGTGAACGAATGAATCGTAGCTTTAAAATGTTCCAGAGTTTCTGTACGAATCGTGGGTATGTACCCATGGGAACAATGGGATACTTACCGTGTACTTGTAAGATACAGAGAAGATAGGAAAATTGCAAGAGTGAGCACCAGTTGTGTATGTTTGGAGTTACATTTTTATTGTATTGTGATATGAGGACTGAAAGCTTGAATAGTAGAACAAATAAAGGCAGCCATTGCTGGACAGTGGCTCAGCAGGCATGCTCCCACAACAATGTGTATACACCCAACAACTGAAGACCCATTGGAAGCGATGTTTTGTGTGCAATCTGGGTTGAGGGTGTATAGCAAGGACCCTGGGACGTTTAGTCAGCCCCTGTGTGGAGGTGGTTTTGAATACCTCCACTGTAGCCCTGTGACTCGTAGGAAGGAACGGAAAGGGAACCTAGTGTCTGGGCCTATAGTTGGGGCACCCTGTTTCTGGGTGATATGGGGATCTGGCCCTTGAGGTTGGAGTCCTAAGTCTGAGACAGTAAAATATGGTCATGAGTCCTGTGAGACTCAGACCCAAGAATGACTGTTGGGGAGGGCCAGCAGCAATTGTAGATGACAGACCCACCATCATGTCAGAGAGGGCACCCCACATCAACAAGTCTGCAGCTGTCTGACAGTAATAGAAATCTGGTTTTGGTCCCTGTATGGGTGCTTGATACCAAGACAGATTAGCTGACTAGTTTCTGATAGTAACATGACTTTGACTTAAGACTTGGATGTAAGGAAGGATTTTGAATAACATGGTATATGTGTGTGATACATGGACTTGACAAAGGCGAAACCTAGTCGTAAGAGAGAAACCAATCCTCTCGACAGAAAGGATGTTGCATAGGGATTATGACCACAGGGGTTCAGATGCAAAAAAAAAAAACTTTGCTTGGGAGCCCCAAGGGTCTTGACACCAAGACATACTGATTGGTGGCAAACAGTCGTAAAGTAACTGATGGAAGTTTAAGCAGTCATGAGTTGTAAGTTGGAAGCTGGAGATCAGAGTTTGTGGTTAGAGTCTTGAATTGCATTGCTAGATGCTGTTGCCAAACAGTGACTAGTGAGACATAGAAGACTTAATGTTTGCAGTAGTGAATTGTAATTATTTGTAGTTATGGGTTGTAAGTGTACAGTAAATGAAACCAAACACTGTGTCTAGTCACAAACAAATGATGGTATTAATTCCACTTAATGGCATAGTTTTGTATGTTTTTAATGTTAGATATTTTTTTCCCATGTGTGTACTTGCTCTGTTTTTGCATTCAGTTTAGGATAACGGTTATTTTCAGGAAATCACAAGAATTGATTGGTAGAACTGTAAAGTGTATCTTAGCATCCTGTTATAGTTGGTATTGGAATTTCAGTTGTTTGCCATCCACCATACAGCAGTGTCGAGTGTTACAATTCAGTCCTTTAAATTTGTCAGTGCACTACACATTTTGGTCTAGTCAGTCATCAGGTGCATTGAAATTCAGGGGATCAGCTGAGCCTTCTGCACTACTGCGATTGCTGTTTTCATATTTACAATACTTTTAAATGTCAGTGTCATTCCTTGTATGTCACATGTATTGTGTTTCTTTTTTCTTTCCTGATATACTTCTTGTCTATCAAGTGTGCAGTGTGATGTTATATAACGATTTTAAATTAAGTCTATGTGGTCCCTTCTCCTGTGTCACATGTATTGTTTTTGGTATGTCTGTTAAAAATGACAGTACATGTGGCATAGAGGAGGAACTACGTTGACATCATATAAAGCAGTGTAGATACAAAAACACTGATTAGCACGGAAGGCACAGCATTTCCCTTGAATTTCAGTACACCTGATGATGGCCTAGTAGGTCAAAACACCTAGTGCAGTGACAAATTATAAAGAGGATTAAATTTTAAATCTTGATGTTGTTGCATGGTGGATGGTAAACAGCTGAAAATAAATTGTAGAGATTTATATTTAGAAATGCAATTATACAGGGAGAGGGGCATGTGGAGGTGTAGTTGGTTGAGGCACTGTGCCACAAGCCCGAAGATCATGGGTTTGAGTTCCAATGAGGTGGATTTTTTTTTCAGTTTACCTAATCCTTCCAGCTGCAACATGGCCCTGGGGTTGACTCAGCCTCTAACAGAAATAAGTATGGGGAATCTTCCTGGGGGTAAAGGGTGGCTGGCATGTAAGGCTGACAACCCTACTGCCATCTGTGAGCCAGTTGTTTACAGAAATGTGGGAGCCTCTGTCTCACAACCCTGTGGACCTTCACAGCCTGTTAATGGGGATAGCTTTACCTTAATTATACAGTGAGATCAACTTAGATTGTGCCACAAATCACCAGTCATAAGGGATGCTCATTGCAATAACTGTATGCACTCAATGTAATTGATAAATCAGTAACCTGTATGCAGTACAGTCCCTCTTTAGCCTCACCCCAGTAAATCATTGCACAGCTGCTGCGAGGCAAGTGTATGCATTGTGTGCTGTTCTGCCATAATCATGAGTATTTGCTGTTGTATGATGTATTATTTTAGTCTTGTTGCTTGTATTGAAATGCCGCATGTGAGCTAGATGTTTAAGTGAGTGAACATGTGTAATGCCCATTTGAGAAGTAAGAAAATTTTGTCATAAATTTAAGGATCTTACAGTTATTATTGGTCATAAATCAGTTAAGCTGTTCATTATTAGATAAAAATTAAATCATAGTGCTGAGTGTTCACTAAAGACACACAGGATGAAATTGATGCTGGTTTCAAACATTTCTTGTCAAAAAGCCTCCAGATGTCTTGCACGGGAGATGGCATTGAAGATATGACATTTCAAGTTTTTCATTATTTCTGAAATTTCAGTGCTTGGAGGTGCCAGTAATGCTTGTCTAATGGGGAGCATTTTCAGCATCATAAGATTTGAGGCTTCCACAGCGGTGACTATGAAGAAAGCAGTCTTCTGGGATTTGGCACAGTGTATATGTGGTGTTAACCGACGTTTCGGAGGAACATATCGCCTCCATCTTCGGGGTAGAAGGAAAAATATAAGAAATCCGCAAGCGAAGAGACTGTGAGAACCGGTGAAAGCAGATTGGTGTTGGAAATATACACAGCTATGTGAGAGCAGAGAAGGAAGGGGAGAAGGGCAAGTATACAAGTGAAATCAGTAGTGTGGGAGGGGGGGAGGGAAGGAGCTGGGACAAGCAGNACACACTACTGATTTCATTTGTATACATGCCCTTCCCCCTTTTCTTCTCTGCTCTCACATAGCTGTGTATATTTCCAACACCAGTCTGCTTTTACCGGTTCACACGGTCTCTTCGCTTGTGGACTTCTTATATTTTTCCTTCCACCCTGAAGATGGAGGTGATACGTTCCTCCGAAACGTCGGTTAACACCACATATACAAGGTGCCAAATCCCAGAAGACTGCTTTCTTCATTTTCAGCATCTTTTGTGTTACGATGTTTTTTTTTTG
Organism: Cryptotermes secundus; assembly: GCF_002891405.2. Classification (NCBI taxonomy): domain Eukaryota; kingdom Metazoa; phylum Arthropoda; class Insecta; order Blattodea; family Kalotermitidae; genus Cryptotermes; species Cryptotermes secundus. The sequence continues at coordinate 98,705 of NW_019734334.1, forward strand.
TTATGGTTAGTCCAGTTACTAATGGAGCTGAGCCCTTCTTGAGGAGCCACCAGTTCTGCAGCTACTCCAGAGTTTTCCAGCATTTTATTTAACTCAGAGGTTCATTACTGTGTTCACAAGAGCCCTCCACTGGTCCCCATCCTCAGCCAGATCACCCCATACACCTATTATAGTGTTGTGTATTCTAATTTTCACGTTTTTGGACAGCAGACCAGAAAACAAAAGGTTCAGGACCAAATGGTAGCAAGCATTACCTGAGTTCAATCTCCTCTTAATTTCCTCCTGAATCAGGTTTTGATGTGTTATTGTCATTCCCAAATATCTGAGCTGTGTCACATTTTCTAAACATCTATTTCCTATCTTTATGTCATGATTTTGCCCAGCATTTTGGTGACGAGGAAGCAACATATACTTAATTTTTTCTGTGTTTACTTCTAGACCAACCTCCTTACTTGTGTCAGTTAAAATTTGTGTTTTTCTGTATGGTATCTATATTATCATCCAGGAGATTCACCAACAGCTGATGTGTCCTGTTTAATTTCAGTCCCACCTGGTTTCCCTGGACCTTCCTAATAAGGCAAAGTTGAAAAGGAGTGGCAATAAAGCATCTCCTTTTTTAGACCATTCTGGATAGGAAATTTATCAGACAAATGTTTACCTATACAGACTTAACTACACATTTAATCATCCTGTCCAGTTTCGTGGGTATCCCAAACTATCAGAATGTTGTACAATACTTCCCTCCTAACTGAAACATAAGCTTTCTTGAAGTCTATGAATAGCTGATGTACTGTCTCATTGTACTCCCATTTTTTCCTCCAATATCTGACGAATGCAAAAGATCTGATCTATAGTTGATCTGTTACATCGAACCCCACACTGACGATCCCCAATAATTTTTATCTATATATGGACTTAACCTTGAGAGAAGAATATTGGATAAAAAATTTTGTATGATGTTAATAAGAATTTTTTACCAGCAAATTGGACTTAAATTTGAGGAAGAAACTAGTGAAATGCTACATTTTGAGCATAGCTCTGTACGGGGCTGAAACATGGACACTTAGGGCAGTAGATCGGAAACATCTAGAAAGTTTTGAAATGTGGTGTTGGAGAAGGATGGAGAAGATCGGTTGGACCAATTATGTGAGAAATGAAGAAGTGTTATTTAGAGTCAGTGAACAGAGGAATATCCTACACGAAATAAGAAAACGGAAGGCTAATTGGATTGGTCATATCTTACACAGTAACTGCCTTCTAAAAGAAGTTATTGAAGGAAAGATAGAGGGGCGGATAGAAGTGACCAGAAGACGAAGAAGACGTAAGAAGATGCTGGATGACCTTGGGGACAGAAGAGGATACTGTCATTTGAAGAAGAAAGCTCTAGATCACATTAAGTGGAGGAATTGTTTTGGAAGAGACTGTGGACCTGTCATCTGACAGGTTACTGATGATGATGATGATGATGATATCAGTGATATCCTCTGATAATTATTGCAGTCAGTTTTATCACCCTTCTTGTGAATGAGTGCAATAATAGACTCCTTCCACTGATAGGCAATTTTTCCTTATGCCAAATAGAAGTAATTAGCTTATGGATATTAGAATGTAATATTTCACCTCCTGCTTGAATAAGTTATGATTAGTCCAATAGGCTTCTTTATCGTGCTGTGAGTCTAAACATGTGCATGTTGAGTTTATGCTAAGAATGTCTTTTTCCACTTGAGTGGCCAAATTATGAGGGAGGAAGTTACATGATCTCTTTGTGTAAGTAGATAGAAAAAGTAGTGCTTGGAAGGAAATTGTAGGATAAATGTAGTCATGATACTTTGCCGTGCCCATAGGAGAAGGTGCTGAACTATGATGCGTGGTAGATTTATAGAAGGTTTTGAAATTCTAATGTTCATCAGTTTTCCTAAGAGAAATTTCTCAGCTCTATGGGTTATATGGCACCAGATGGGAGGCCTGAGAATGATAGATTTGGAAGGATGTTGTATGTGTGCACCAGCAAGATAAGGGGTTAGGAGTTCAACAGTGTCACTGAAAACATGGGTGTGTATAAAAATCAGATTGCATCACAATATGAAACCTCACTACTATCTGTGAGCCAATCGTCTAGAACAGGGGTCTCCAAACTTTTCGAACCGCGGGCCACATTAGGTAATTCAGCACTTTGAACAGGCCGGATAAAATGAGAAAGTAATAACTCTAGGTATATGAATTTTATTGAAAGCACAGAATTTCATAAACTAAATAAAAAGTACGTGAGAATAAATTATTGTATACTAATGACAACAGACAGTAGCAGCAAATGCTCATATGTATTTTCATCACAAATTATAATAAAACAATTGATGTGAATGATGGAACTCTTTTTGCATTCTTGAAATCTGATTAAATTGAGGTTCAAATTTTGAAACGCTACTCACAAGTAGCGACTTTAAATGTTCATCGGATAAATTTGCCCTGTATTTCGACTTGATGTACTTCATCTTGGGAAAAAGTTTGTTCACACAGATATGTCATCCCAAAAATTGAGATAAATTTACAAGCAAATTTCTTTAAATTTGGAAATTGCTCAGAGTTCAGAAATTTATAAAATTCGATCAAATTTCCTTCCTTGTATTTGTCTTTAATATGATAATTTTCCTGAAGTTCAATAATTTCCATTTGAATTTGACTTGCGACATCCGCAGCATCACAGTCAAAAGGATTTTGAAACAATCTAATTTCATGAGCACTGGAATCCAAATCAGGAATTCGCTTCCGAAATTGTTCCTTCAAATCTGAGATGACTAAATTTGCAAACGAGGAAGGAAATTCTGCTTGACCCTTTTTATGCAACTCTGCACAGTATAGCATATGAACAAAGTTAAAATTTTTCACTTGGCTTTCCAGAAGTATCAACTTCGCTCTAAATGCCTTGATAAGTGCAAATAAATCACAGACTAAGTTACTTTCACCCTGCAACTTTAAATTCATATGGTTTACCATATCAGCAAAAAATGCTAATTTCCAAAGCCCCTCAGTATCTGATAAAAGTGGTTCGTGATTGTTTTTCTTGGTAAGAAATATGTCAATTTCATTCCTGAGCTGAAAGAAGTGAGAAAGAACCTTTCCACAGCTAAGCCATCGAACTGCAGTATAATATGTCAGGTCAATAAGCTCGCAATCACATTTACCAGTACTCACTGGAAAATTAGTTCAATTGGTGCATTTTTCCACAATTCTTTTGCAGGCCGCATGTGGCCCGCGGGCTGTAGTTTGTATACCCTAGGTCTAGAAAATGCGGGAGCCACAATGTCTCACAACCGTGTGGGCCTCCAAGGCCTGTTACAGGGATAGTTTTACTTTATTTTATCACTATACAAAATTCAGTATACACCTAAAAAATAGACTTATGTCACACTGCAATGTGATTCAGTACTTGGTAAAATGCCCAACAGAAACAGTGTATTAAGAAATGTTAATATAACAGTTTATATGTGGGCTAATAAAGTCTTAGAACATATAATGTGTTAACTGGAGCTCAAAGGCAAGCATTTAAATGAACTGGTAAACCCCTGTACCATGAAGAAATATGATGATGCCTATATCCCTGTGATTATCTTCTGTGATATGTAATGTGCCTTGAAGATTAAATGTATGGCACTCTTCATCACATGATATATTCAGAGTTATTTGAAGGTACTTTTCCCATATTCTCTCAAGGGACTGAATGAGCCCGCAAAGAAACCCCTGGATAAGTTCAGTATTCACTTGTAAAGAGCATTTTGTAGTATGAAACATGCAAAGATTTTCTACAGGAAAGTGTTTATGATGGATCGGCAGGTGTAATACAACCTGAAGGAGGGGTGGATTGGTCTAGAAATTTGCTGAAACTTGTAAAATAATTAAACTCTGTAATGGGTGGGAGTAAGTTCTTAGTGTTTTTGTATTACAAATTAAATTTTTTAATGCGTGAGAGAATTCACATACCTTGTCTTCTATGCAGTCAAGAATGTTTACAGAGTTAAACTCCAGTGTCAACAACCAGTTCTGTTATACTGCTTTAGCAGTTTCTCTCCCTTTCATTATGTGTATCACCGTATGAGGACATACAGCTGCTCACATACCAGCCTGACAATGTTATTGGTGAAATAGAAATACACCCAGCTGAGAAAACTACCCCTTCCAGGTTTGAGGTTATCATGTCTGTTACTCTTACGATTGTGGTCATCTGGGGTGTATTGCTATGTATGTAGTTCTTTAGATATGTACCAGTGTTGTGGAGGAACGTATCACCATTTTGAAGTAGAGGAGGAATGAGTAGAGCATACATGTTTGTATGAGGTATGTACCAATATGAGAGTATTTGTTGGTATTAAGAATTACCAACCTTGGGCAGAGCTCTTGCTTTTAACCTCAAACCAGTGCTTATAAATTGGATTAGTCCCAATATTAACATCTATGTGTGATATTAGGTTAGCTTAGTGTAACTTACGTGATTTTTTGTATGGAATATTTATGTAAGTTTTAAGCACAGTGTTTCAGTTGGAGATGAAACATAGTGTGTAGTTCATTGCATCAGGAAAAAGTGATTTATGGCCCATTATAGTCCTACATACTTGAGAAGTGTCATGGTGAACCTGCATCATTCGAGTCAGTTCTGTGCAGATTAGTTGAAAATGATCAAAGCTTTGCTTCTAATAGCATTGTTGAAATTAGAATTAAAAGGGCTGTGCTCCTAATACAGTTAAATAGTAAAACCCAGTTTACAGTGCAAATACCTGGAAAAGAACTGGACTAATAGCATGACACAGATATTTTAAATGAAGGGAGCAAGTGCTTAATTATATGAAAGATTCAGATATGTTGTGCCAGAGTTTCGCTGCTAGCAAGATAATAAACTACAGGGCATATTATAACTCTAGAGACGAGAACAAACACAAGGTGACCAGTGATGGGTTACAGTGCAATGAGTCATGATGCTACCTCACATGTTCGAGCTCTGCTCCACTCCTATATTAGTTGCCTAAAATAATGGAGGTTACTTTCCAAATACCCCTCTTATGTTGTATATGATTATGGAATGCAGTCATTAGCAAATTAACTTGAAAAGATTCAGTTTACCATTTATTGCACATTGTACTGGTTACTGAAATTAGATGTTCCTCAGTGTTTTTTGCCCCTGAGATACATGTCTGTTCATCACCGACATTTTCATTGTTTCTATTTTGGAAATTCTTTGTTTTGATGCAGATTGCAGCTAAAATCAACCCTACTGGAACAAGCGAGAGTGTTGGTCAGAAACGCCCTTTGGAAGACGGGTCAGGTATGGACTGGGCAGGTAAACTTATATACGGGCCAAGTCTCCAGCCAGCTGACATTGTATTGGCCATTTGTGTAAAATTGATTAATGGAAATTTCCTAGATGTTAGTGATGCATTGAAATTGTTATGGAATTTGTGCTGTATGCATAGTTTGTGTGGGATTTAAATCAAGTTTTTGGTTGCATTTATGGTGAAATGTGTCATGTGAACAATTTTGGATTCTCATTGTGCATAGTATCTGTTATGAATTAAAGACTTGCAGTTTGGCTCCTGACACTACTAACTCCAGAAAGAATGCAGAAACAGTACTGTGGGCAGGGGTGGGATGCCTTCCAATTTGCTTTGTAGCTATTCCTCAACTGGTAAGGTGGCATTTCCTACCCTCACCTCATTCTTCACTCTCCATATTGTCAGATACCAGGTCCGAATTGTGCATTAGAAGTTCTGTGTAGAGATCTAGATTATACAAGTTTAAACTTCACATGCTTAATCGTAAAATTAAATGTTACTTGATGAAGCGTTGCATAATTGGCCATATTTAAAGAGGTTTGAAGTGTTTCATCTTGTACTTTGTATAGTTTATCTAAGAAAATTCGCCTGTAGCTCAGTCAGGTTTTGCATTGAGACAGATTGCTAGTGAAGAAATGTTAATTTGTCTAACACATTTTATTTATTTCCATAATGGTACAATGTCAGCTGCATACATTGTCTTTGAAAACTGCTCTCGAGTATTGTCCATAGATATAAATATTGTTTGATTATCCCATAGTGTCCTTTTAATTTGATCTGTTTCATAATGCTTGGAGACTTGGCTTGTGTTGTCTTACCTGTTTTTTTATTTTGTCTGATTATCCCATAGTTTCATTTTAATTTAATTTATTTTGTAATGATTTGAGACTTGGCTTGTGTTGTGTTACCTGTTTTTATTTTATCTCTTCAGTCTTTTATGACTTGTTTTGTGAAATGCATTTCTGTATAATGTGATAGGTGGGATACTTAGTATAGTGAATAGGCTATGGGCTGGATGTCTGAGGTTCACTTCTTAGCAAGGCCTCGTGACTCTGGGACCCATCCAGCCTCCTATTCAGTAGTGCCCAGAGGCTCTGTACTTGAGGTAAAGATTCAGGAGCATGACATTAACCGTTCAAATCCCTGTAATTCTTAAATTAAGAATATTCTGGGTGTGGTGCTTAATTGGGTACAGGGACGCTTTATCTTTGTAATATTAGGGTATGATCAAACTAAATACAGTGACACCATTAACTTTTAATGTACAGACTTTAAATATCCAGCAATCCCCTGCTGCTGGAATTTAAATGACCCTAAGTCTTTAACGTTGCAGACTTTCAGAAAAACTACATATTTTCTGTTCTATGCAACATAGAAGTACAAACTAAAAGCAGCCTGAAAGACAATAACATTTTCTGCATATACACAAAAGAGCCATTTTTAAAAATGAAAATTAACTGTGATTATTTTGCCATGAAGTGCAAAATATAATATTTATTATATATGTTATGAAATTTCAAAGGACTTACCTGTAGTTTTTTCTTCAATCTTGATACATAGTGAGTTTGTAAATATAATCACACTATATACAATAATATTGTGTTCAGACTGTACATGAGTTTGAACTGCGTCACTTCACAGGTTAAGATGCATGCATGTATGTATGTAAGGAGTGGGCCATAAAAACTGGCCCCCGCACTGTGACCTTCCATGCTCTATTGTGCTTCACCTTGGATTAGTCCTTTCGCACCACTGTTGAACTGTAGTTAGTTAGTTATTGGAGAGGGTGGGTTTCCCCATGCACTTAGACCTGTATTGGTCCATTGTGCTTCCCTCTATGATTTCTACCAGTCTCTATATCCTACCGGTACTGGTGCTTGCCATCAGTCCCGCCCAGCCAGTGAGACCGGCTCTACTAGCTGAGAGGTATCTATAATGCTTCCCCCATCTACCAGAGGTATTAGAGACTGCTGTTGGGTGGGAAACGTCCATAATTTGGCTCAGTGACCTACTTTGGAGACGAGGTTCTTTTATGTGCCGTAAAGCTAAGACACGGGACCTACGGCTTAAAGTCCCTCCCGGAGGACTTGTTCCCTGAATTTTTCCGCCCCTAAAAATTCGACGACCTCCGCCGGGTATTTGAACCCGCGTACCACGAGTCATGAGGTGGGAACGTTACCTCTAGACTATGGAGGCCGCTCTGTTGAACTGTATATAAGGCTGTTTCAATTTAAGAAACCTCACACTCTGACGTGCTTGTGCCACATCTCGAAGCAGTCCACGAGAGACAGCCCAACATCACACTTTTTACAATAGAAAAGGGTGCTCCTGCTTTTCTTATTTAGTGAACACACTACGTCTTTGTTTCCCGTTGGTTGGCCAATGTTGTGAATGTTTCACCTCCATTCGACTCACTTGGGCCCCACATGAACTTGGCCTTCCCCTGAGAAATGCCACTGACCGTGTGTTTTAAGAATCAAATCCCACAGTAGGATTTTCGAAATTTTTTATGTGTCATTTTTCCACCACATGACTTCTGTAATAGATAGGCATTGAGAATAGTCATATCTAGAAGATGGAAAAATAATTTCTTTGTCCATTTCCATGTGTTCCGAACAGTTCCATAACTGTTTACCATCCTGTCAGATTTATTCACAAGGCCCTCTGCCTCATTACCTGATGATGATGATGATATATGTTCAAGAAGATCATTGAACTCATTGAGTTCTCCTAGCTCTTCATCAGATTCCTCACTCATAAATATTTCCTCTAGTACTTCTGCATCAAGAAGTTTTGAATATCGGGCATGATTTTGAGGTACCATCTTGGGGGAGGGGTGTTTCCAGCTAAATCAAATAAATTATGTTGACTGACAATGTGACACACACAGCGGCCTCCGTAGTGTAGGGGTAACGTTCCCACCTCATGACTCAAGGTACGCGGGTTCAAACCCGGTGGAGGTCGTGGAATTTTTAAGGGCGGAAATATTCAGGGAACAAGTTCTCCGGGGGGGACTTTAAGCCGTGGGTCCCGTGTCGTAGCTTTACGGCACATAAAAGAACCTCATGCCTCAAGGAGGCCTCTGAGCCAAATTATTAAGGACATTTCCTGCCCAACAATAGTCTCTAACGCCTCTGGTGGATGGGGGAAGCATCTAGATACCGCTGAGCCAGTAGAGGCCGAACTCGCTGGCTGAGTCTCTAACAGCTGAGACAGTAGTCTCTAACGCCTCTGGTAGATGGGGGAAGCATCTAGATACCGCTGAGCCAGTAGAGGCCGAACTCGCTGGCTGAGTCGGGACTGATGGTACGCACCAGTATTGGTAGGGTATAGAGACTGGTCGAATATCACGGGGACGTACAATAGACCACTGGTCGCGGTGCATGGGAAACCCACCCCCTCCAATAATAATAATAAATAATAAGTGACACACTCACCTGTTAGCAGTGCTTACAAAATAGTGATGCAAAGTAATTATAATACTAGTCGAAAAGAGTGCCAGTCCGACAGTGATACTTAAAGTCACAGTGACAAAGATACCTTCTACTCACAAAGTAATACTGGCTCAGTTGGTTTATACCTCTTCCGAGACACAAAATAAAAATGATATATAAAGAAATACAGGATGTCCCAGGAGGAATGTGCCATACTTCGGGAGGGTGTTCCTAGTGTTAAAGTATGCCGATATAACCCAAAACACCTATGTCCAAAGTTGAACGGTTACGGAGATAATGGCCCGAGAAAAGTGTGTTCTTCTGGCGGGTCCACGCAGTATACCTGTCAGCTGAGAAGTCTTATCTATGTTTGTCCTTGAGTGTGGTTATTCACACTAGCTGTAAGCTCATGCACTACCTACAGAGTACGTTGCGGCTGCGTGGTGAATGGTTGGTAATTAGTTGTGCGGAGTTGCTGAAATGCCTTTTGTGTTTTCACACGTGGAATATTGTGATATGCATTTTGTGTGTGGATTTTGCGGTGGCAATGCACATGCTGCTGTTGAAGAATACCAAAGGCGTTTTCCCCATCAAAGGATTCCATCTTGAAGTGTATTTACACGAATTCACCAGACATTGCGTGATACTGGTTCTCTTCTGGGTGGTTCTGTGCACTCTGAAAGGGAGGATGTACAAATGATAACCACACGAGAGAACATTCTTGAGATGGTTCAGAGAAGTCTGCGTCTGTCCACTCGTAGAATGGCCTCTCGCATTGGCGTATCACATATGCAGGTGTGGCGAACTTTACATGATGAAGAGTTATCCTTACCATGATCAAAAGGTACAACATCTGGAACCAGGCGACCATGCACAGCGTATGGATTTGTGCCACTGGATAAAAAGCTCATCCCGAACTGTTAAGCGTCATTTTATTCAGTGATGAGGCGTCTTTTACCCTGGACGGTGTAAATAATTTACGAAATGTGCATACGTGGTCCCATAATAGTCCACATGAGATAATGGAAACGAAATTTCAAAAGAGATTTTCTGTGAATGTACGTTTAATACAGTTATGTGGTCGGCATATAGCGCAGTCAGCCACGTTACGTCAGCGCTTGCCGGTCATGTGTCATGTATAGTGCTTGGAAACCTAAGGACAATTATGACATGGCGAGCGAGTATTTTGTACTTCAATTTTATGGCTTCATGTCACTCACAAGTTAGTTTGATGTTACGTACATTATTAACATTACAGAAACCACATATTCCTGCCAGTTTTAATATGTATTTTGTAATCAACAAGTGTGTAACAGCTGTCAAAGTTTTCACACTTCTCTGGCCATTATCTCCGTAACCGTTCAAGTTTGGACGTAGGTGTTTTGGATTATATCGGCATACTTTAACATAAGGAACACCCTCCCGAAGTTTGGGACACTCTGTATATGACAGTCTGACACTGACTGCCTTAACTGATAAAGAAATATATGGCAATCCAACACTGACTTCCTAACTGATAATTCACTACTGAGAACCAATCCTTGAATATGTCACACTTCCTTGAAAGCTCTAGAAGCACTAATCTGCGAGCACAGATGAATAGTTACTCCTCATTTCTCAAAACAAAGCTGGGCTCTATTTGGTTGACCAGGTCATGAACAGTCGTATCTAAACAAACCAGTACTGTTATAAACGATTTCATTCTTCAGAGCTAATGAATGAACCACTGACATGACCTTGAGTGCGTTTGTTATGGTTTCAAACTGAAGATCAAACTGTCAGTACTCTGAAAGAGCGAGCACGTGTCATGTCCTGCGTTAGATAAAACATTTGGCCACGGGATGTTACTTGCTGTTAGATATATATAACATTCATAATTAAAGGTTAACTCTATTGCTGCAAAATTTGACTTAAGTCCTACAGGCATCCATTTTTGTATAGTGTGGCATTTCTTCTCCTTTGGCTTTGTCATTCTTCATTCACTGGGGTATGTCTTTATATTTTTACTTTAAAATTGCATTATTTAGGAAAGTGATGAGAAAATAATATGCAGTGAAGGTGCTAAATATTTACAGAACATTAATTTGCAAGAAAGACTTGTATGCTAATATCAGGCCTGAGTCTGTAGTTTATTGACCTTAGTTTGTTTTCCCATTTTCAGAAAATTGCTAACTGAAGTAAGCCACAATTACATTCTATCAAATGTTTTTTATGCCCCATCCATAACTCATATAGCAAAGTTTTTTTGTTTCTATATATTTGTCCACAGAATTTTTTTTTTTACCTGGTGTCTAAACCATCACTAATACAAGAGTCTTGATTGGGGTTATATGAGCTGTGTAGGTCAGGTTATTGCCTTGATGCTGTTAGAAACTGCCATTATTGCTTTTGTCCTTCACAAAAATCACTGTCCCTTAGTATGTGTTTTGTTGGGAACTTGTTTGAAATGTGTATAAATGGACAAGGTAGGCAGATAAGCAGATTGATATCCTGGACTTGACATGTAGGCTACTTTTTGACATTACTTACATGTGCATGATGTTGGAATGGCATATGGTTTAGATGTATTTTCTGAATAGGTTGAAATTTGGCAGTATTTGCATACAAGGTGTTATCAGAAAGTTCCCGAACTAGGTCAGAAAAGGAATGCTGGTTTAACTTACCCAATATTTGGCTATCTTCTTGAAAATAGTCTCCTTGGGAATGTATAGAACGATCCCATCATTTTTTCCATGCTTCAAAAGCAATGAAGTCATTTCCCTTAATGCTGTCAAGTACCACGTGAGATTCCCTTTGTATGTCAGACACTTTCTAAGTGTCATCCCTTCAGTTTCATTTTCAGTTTGGGTAACATTGAAACCACAAGGGGCTAAGTCCAGCTAGTAGGGAGGATGGGGAATAATAACCATATTGTTGTTAGCCACAAACTCCCTGGCTTTCAGGGATATGTGGACGGGCACATTTTCTTGAAGAAGCCAGTTGTGGTTGCGCCAAAATTCTGCTCTGTTTCATCACACATTTTCTCTCAAGCGTCTCAAAAGTTACAGTACAAGTACAAGTCAGAGTCGACCTTAGTGTTAGGAGGAACAGATTCACAGTAAAAAGCAATGAACATTCTCTTTGTTGAACTCTGGACCTGCCACGCTTTTTTGCCCCTGGTGATTGTGGGCTCTTCTACTGCGACAATTGTTGCTTTGTTTCTGGATCATTACCGTAAATCTAACTTTCATCACCGGGTATGATCCTAGAGATAAAAGTTGGGTCCTCGGTAGCCTTTTCTCATAGCTCAAGACACATGTTCACGTGCCACTGCTTTTGATCATTTGTCAAGAGTTGGGGAACGAACTTCGCGGCAGTTCTGTACATGTTAAAATTTTCTAGTAATATCTGACAAACGCCATAACTGATCCTATTGGTGTCTGCGAGTACGTGGAATGTTCAGTGACGGTCTTTGTGGATGAATTCTCAAAATTTTTCAGTGTTTTGCTGGTGCCTGGTCGCCCTCAGTGTTTCGTAATTTTCAAGTGACACTTGACCAGCCTTGAAACGTGAATGCAATTCAGAAACTGCTGTCTGACTTAAAGAATGTTCTCCAAAAGCCTCATGAAGCATTTCAAGGGTTTTGGTAGGGGATATACTGAGCTTCACGCAAAACTTGATGCAGACACGTTGCTCGGTTTTGGCATCCATCACAGACAAAATGAAACACGAAATCGAAAAAGCACTCTTAAAACCAATGCATGTTCACAGCATGGTGTCATGTGGCAGACTGATATAATAGGCTTGCAGAAACATGAACTAGGCCTCCCCTCTCATCTTTCACTGATGCAGTTACAATAACAGTCTGGGAACTTTTCAGTAGCACCTCGTATGTGATTTTTGTTTGTGGTTAAGTAGTTCATATGGGTATAGACATTTGTCAGATGTATTTCCTGTACTCAGTGGCCTGAAACAAGGAGATGTCTTTGAAGAAAGTCGTCTTCTGGGTTTAGGCGCCGTGTATTCTTCACGGCGCCTAAACCCAGAAGACGACTTTCTTCGTAGTCATCGCCGTGAAAACCTCAAAACTTATAAGGATATGTTTTGTTGGTACTTTTCAGTTTTGCTTTGGAATATGCCATTAAGATTGCCCTAGAAAACAGTGGGGCTTGGAAGTAAACGGTCCACATTGATTTCTGTTCAGTGCTGATGATATCAGTTTAGTGGATGCAGATATGAATACTGTAAAGAAGAACATGCTGCTGGGAGTTTGAGCTAGAAGAAAAATAATAGAAAACCAAGTATTGATGTATTGCCACAAGAATATAGGACAAAATTGTAATGTATAGTTGATCAAAAATGTGCCAGAATCAGATTTTTGGGAACAGACAGTAATTTACATTCATAAAAAATTTAAGACCAAATAAATTTTGGAAATGCCATTCAGTTCAGACTCTTTTATATCCCCATCTTTGATCCTAGAAATGAGGATATTAAAGTATGCTGGAATTTTACATGCATTTTTTGTGGGTGTGAAACTTGATCTGTCACATGAAGGGGAGAACACCAATTGGGTGTTTCAAAACGGTGCAGACGGAAATTTTTGGCCCTAAGAAAGAAATGGCAGAAGGCTGGAGAAAATTTCCTAATGAAGAGCTTCATAATTTGTACTCTTCAGCAGACATTGCTAGTATGATGGGCAGCACTTGTAACCCACGTGGGAGAGGTCAGAAATGTGTACAAAATATTAGTCAGAACGTTAAAGACCTTGGAAGACTTGGACATGCCAGGCTTGTTCAGAAAGTTCCTGGAATTCAGCAGTAACAATTTTTTCCATGACTTACAACTTAGTTATGCTTATCACCTTCAAAATAATTTAATTGAGCATTAATGCCCCTCTTCTTTTATCTCTTTTTATCTCTGGAAGCATTGTTCAAAGCATGTTTGGTGACTCACTCTCAGTTCATGGCACATTCCTAATAATGTCCTCTGCAATTTGAAATCTTCCTTTCAGAGTCATTTCTATTTTGTGGAGTAGAAAAGAGACTGGAAGGGGTAGGTCAGGTATATAAAGAGGCTATAGAGGGACAGGATTCAAATGCTTTGCCAAGAACTCACATTGCAGTTTGAGCCTGTGCATTGACTTTTTGGAGATAACATCCTGCTGTCCACATTTCCAGGGTTCCCTCCCCTGCATTCCTCACATCCCCAGAACTTGAGATAATACACGTGATTAACTGTCTGTTCTGCGGGAACAAACTTATGAGCAATTCTGTGACAGTAAAGAAAGATCATAGTTTCTGCTTTCAAGTGTGCTTGTCATGCCTCCTGGGGGCTTGTCAAATCAAGGCGCTTCCATAACAGTGATTATTGTTTTGTTTTGCCATATCCTTAAAGCCTTGCCTCATCTTTTATGAATGCATTTTTAGAAACACTTTCATTTTCATTAACTTTTTTCAAAGATCTTCACAAATGAGTATGCATTGAATTATTTGATAATTGATCAGAGGCTTTTCACAAATTTCATTGAGACTTGGATGGATCCCTAGTTCTTATGTTGAAATTGCATGACATGAGCCAGTGGATATTCCTCTCTTCTGCTGCTTGTACAGAGAGTCAATTTTTGTGTATATTGTCTTTCACTTGGGCATTTGTTGGTTTTTGAAGTTGAAGGTTTTCCCAACCTTTCATTATCATCCGTTGATGTTCTACTTTGGAAATGCCATTTGTAGGCCATTGTTTTACTTAAACCCTCAGTTCTATAAGTTTGATAAATGTGGGTTTTCACAGCTGTTTTATTCAGTTTCATACAAACGTTACACACGCTCTTTGGTCCTTTGTGGACATCATATTGTTATATGACCAGAACAAACCGCCAAACTCATTCAGACGCCTATTTCACAACCAAGCATCGCCTGAGCTCTTTGGACTTAATTGCTACATATAGGTTATAATCACAACTATCAGCCATTCCACGTGCCTCCTTATGCACATGACTAGTGGTGTTCACATGGTCATTCTGGGAATATATTGAATGAACCTGGTATGTCAGAAGATATTTAAATGAATCTTTGGGACATAGAGTGGGAGAGAATGGACTGGATTTGTCTGGCTGAGGATAGGGACCAGTGGCAGGCTCTTGTGAACTTGACAATGAACCTTCAAATGCTGTAAAATGTGGAGAATTTGTTAAGTGGCTGGGTGACTACTAGCTTTGCAAGGCTGCTCCTTGTTACATTTTTGGTAGAAAGTCTATTTTCTTAATGGTTAGGCATTTTTCTTCTAAGCCACTTCAAGAGGGTCCATGGACTTGAGTCTGTACCCTGCATGTTTTCGCTCTTTCTAAAGTTTATATTGTTTTGATCACAAAAAAGAACCAGAACCAAAAAAGGTGGCCGCAGTGAATGACCCAGCAGGAGTCCAGCTGGCAGCGTTGCGAGCGCAACAGGCAACATCTCCGCCTGGAACAAACAGTGCAGCAGCAGCAGCAGCTGTTCAAGCAGCGGCGGTGGCGGCCAGAGTGGCGGCCGCGGCAGCAGCGGGCCTGCAGGGCCTGGGCGTCGGTGTAGGCGTCCCTGGCCTCGGGGCAGTTCAGAATGAAGACATACGTGTTCCCGATAAGATGGTTGGGCTAAGTAAGTGTGAGAAATTCTTTAAATCATTAGAAAGTAGAATTATTTGCAAGTATGCAGATGTAATGCACTCTACAGTAGTAAGGTGTTTGCCTGCTGGCAGCAGAAGTCTGTTAAATGCAGTGTTGGTATTACAGTACACTAAATTTAATGTGACATGTACATTTGGACACTGGAGGAAGGAAAAAAGAAAACTACATATTTGGATACTAGAGGAGAGGCACATAGATTGCAACATGCATGAGAAATTCTTTGAAAGAATGAATAGTAGCTGGTGTCATGGTATTACGGAATAGTAATGCAGAGGAGGTGTACGAGTATACGAGATGAGTCTGTTATTGCCTTGAGCAATGTGGGCACTTGAAAATAGATTGGACGAGGGTGTTTGAATTACATTACAATGAATAGTGGATTTCTTTGGAGGAAGATTCTAGATCTGAAGACTAAAAAGAGGATGTTAGATGTACATTACAGTGTATTTCAGTTCTTTTTCATGAAGATAACAGGATTTGAAGTTCTAAGAGACTAACGCCAGCTAAATTCAGTTGGAAGTCTCTCTGTTCTTAAGCCATTTTTACAATTTATATGGCATGCTGGATGAAAAAATTTGTTTCCTCAGTCAGTCTTTCTTGATTTCATGCAAGTTCTTTTCCTGTCTTCTTGATATTGTCAGTACCTGGCAAATCTTGTTCTGGAACATCTCATGGGTCTTGTTTCTATAAGTTTAATTCTAATACCCTTCTCAGTATCCTTGTTATCCATTCTGTTTTCATAACCAATTTCTAATTCTATTGTTTTATCCTCAATGATTCAAACAGACTGGTCTAAAAAAAACCGAAATTAACGGCTGTGGGGATTCATTGAGCTGACCACGTGACACCCTCTATATGCAAAAGTTGGCACTAACTTCGCCGACAAGCTCAGTTGGTGTAGTTCGCTTGTGGACTAAAACCATGGAGTTTGTTTTTTTGTAATTCAAACCGATTTCATATTCATTTCTTGGATTTTGCTTTCATAGCACCTTGTACAGTTCTCTGTTTTGGCATTACATGTTAATGTCAGTTTGAAATGTACTTCCTGTTATAATTTGATAGACGTCAAAACAATTTTGTATTTTCCACTGATATGTCATTTTTCCCATTTGACATCATTTCATTTCCAAAATAAATTTGTGCAACCATTGTGTCAGCTTTTATTCTAATGTTTGTGAGCAGGTTCCTTGGAATCCTGTCACCATTTTGTCCATATTCTTTTATAATAAGATTCCAAAGATTGAGGTTCCCTTCAGTTTCATTTTGTTTTGGCCACTAACTTTATTAACAGTTTCATCTGTCATGGCATTAAACAAAATTTGTGAGTGAGATGGATGTGGTTGAGATGATGAAGGAAGGAAAACAAAGTAAAAGGCAAACATAGTAAATTGTACCACAGAGTCAAATTACTCACAGATTGCACACACCTCATTGTAGTAAAGTTCTGTCAGTGGATTTATTCAGAAGTACAATATTAGTTTTAAAACCTTACATGTAGGGCAGTCAAAAAGTTCCTGGAATTCCCCTGCAGACGGAGAACAAGCGATTTGATAGTGCACACATTGTTGTGGTGGAAGTTCAGCGTGTCTGCTCACAGGTGCAACAAGTCTGGACAGGTTTCAATGTGCAGTGTCGTTACTGTTCCATTTGAATTAGACGTGAGTGTTCGTCATTTGGCACAGTGTCGCAGTTCGAACAGCTTGCAAACATCAAGTTCATGTGCACATTGGGAAAATCTGCTTGAGAGATGCTATCGGCCCTTCAGCAAGTTTATGGTGATACTGCACTAAAGAAATCCGCCGTTTACGACTGGTTTTCCCAGTTTAAGAATGGGCAGGAGACATTAGAGGATGACCAGCACAGTGGGAGACCTTTGACATCCAGAACCGAAGAAATGATTGGAAAAGTGCGACAACTGATTTGATGTGATCGAAGAATGACCATCCTGGAGTTGGAGCAAGAAGTTGCTACTGTTACGGGCCATTTTTACATGCAAGTTTTGCAGAGGTTGCGCGATGTTCAGAGTAAGCGGCGCGACAAGTGGCAGGGACAGTGGTTTCTGCATCACGATAACACACCAAGCCACACATCACTTGTTGTACAGCAGTTCCTCACAGAGAAACATTCCTGTCATCACTCAACCGCCATACTCTCCGGATCTGGCTCGTGAGTGACTTTTGGCTGTTCCCTACTCTGAAAATGTGCCTCAAGGGGACACGTTTCGCAACCATGGGGGACATCAAATGAAATGTGATGGCTGAGCTCTGGAAGATTCCAAAAGAAGCCTTCCACCGCTACTTCCAACAATGGCAGGCTCAAAGGAGCAAGTGTGTGCGCGCGCAAGAGTCCTACTTTGAAGGTGATTAGGTAATCGTTGCTGTACGTCCTCCCATTAGAGTGCTATACCACCATTCTGGGAACTTTTTGACTGTCCGTCATATAGTGAATCCTCACTAATTCGGAATTCATGATAATTTGTACAACTTTTTTTCCTTTTGTGCATTATGACCTTGATGATCGCATTGTTGCAATAAGTGATTGCAAACTGCTGCATGTAGCTCAGATGTAGATGATGGTAGTTACATGTAGGCCTCACGTCAAACATCAAGGCCATTTTAAAGGAGATTTCAAGTCAAAGCATTGTAGATCTAGAAAACTGGATGCAAAAGAGTAGATATGCAGGAAAGTAAGTTAAAACTTTCTGCATTTATGTGAACAGTGCATGTTATATTTTAATAACCCTAATTTCATTTTCATTTCAGTGGTTTAGTATTGTATTAGTGTATTTCCTGTCTGTTAAAATGAGTGCTAAAGGAAAATATAAGACACGAACTCTCCAAGAAAAAATGGAAATTTTAAAGAAACTTGATCATGGTGCTTCCAGTCAAGAGTGTAATAAATGGTGTAACTCAAACACACATTACAACAAATATTACCTAATGCTGAGGGAAATGAAAAAATGTAGTAAAAGAACAGTACAAAAGAGGAACATAAACCAGAATAAGTTTATTTTTTTTAAGCATGGTCTCAATAATACTGTGTAGTCTACCTAAACTCTTCTTAAGACTAATGTTTAAACTTACATTTTTACATTTTATGGCAAGTAAATTTATTTTATGATTTGAAATCTTAGTTTCAAAATGAAAGGTGTATTGCCTAAAAAGACACATGAAGTCCATTTTGTAACTTTCCAGAACATATTTTCAGTAGCACTTCTATAATTTGGACAAGGGTCCACTCCAAATTACAGTAGTTTGAATTAGTGAGGTCGTACTGTATTTAGAAGTGATAATGACATTTAAACCAAATAATGCACTGGTAGAGAATAGTCATGTGATATAAGAGCTGCACATATGGGCAGCAAAGAAATTTATATAAAATACGATATATGACATAAACACTGTCCCAAGTGCAGCAATTTATTGTAGATCTTTTGTCCTGCCCTCTTCTACACTACATGTTTTGGCCGCGAACGGCCGACTAAAAGAACAGTTGGGAAGACTCATGGTTTTAAATTTTAAACTAAGTGCAGTGTAACAGCTACGCAAGTTTATACACCTGATGACGGCCGTTTGCGGCCGAAACATGTAGTGTAGAAGAGAGCAAGACAAAAGAACTACAATAAATTGTTGCACTTGGAACGGTGTTTATGTCATATCATAAGAATGTGAAGGTATGAGTAGTGTTAGAAGTAAGACTGGTTGTAAATGTGTTTGGCATCAGTAGATAGTAAATTCTGTATGTATCTAACAAATAGTCTAGTTTTAATTAGTGTAACAAAATATCATGCTCTGTTCGCAATAAAGTTGGAAAAAGTTACATCCATTTCATACGGAAGTATGTTTACACGTGACTTCCTTCTGCTAGATACAGTCACACCAGTGTCATTTTCAGTTACAGAAAATTTTTTAGTGTCAAGAATACCGTTATGTTGTTGAAGTTTATGAAACTCTTAAGTATGTTTTATAGATGATCATTGCTTCAGCTGTTCAAAATGGAAAGAAATAATGTTTGGTATATTACATAAAATTAGAAATGTGAGCATTGCTGCATGTTGTATGAGTTGATGTAAAGATGGTATTATGTCAAAATTCAACAAAATTTATCCCATTTATAAAAATCATGATTGTTGGAATTCCACTAAGTAATATGTTGCTTTTTATTGAGAATTTTCCATTATCTACTTTCTTGTATTGTAATTTCAAGGGACTGTGCTGTATCATTTTATAAAATATTGATGCTTAATTCATGAGCTTTTCCTTTCCTCAAGCCTTGAGTATGTTCGACTTTTTTGTCATGTATCCAAATTCTCCACAGTTATTGGTCGAGGTGGTGAACAAATTAGCCGTCTTCAGAATGAGTCAGGATGCAAGATCCAGATGGCACCAGATAGTGCTGGAATGCCTGACAGGAGTTGTACACTTACTGGATCACGAGAAGCTATCAAGTAAGTTGTTTTGTGTATTAGGCAGCATACAGATAAATGAATGTAAGTGACTGTAATATACTGAGACTTACCATGTGTTGTAGTAATTTGTAAAGTGTAGATTAGCGATAGTGCAATAATAATTGTAATTGTAGATGTGAGGTATAAGTGATGCCTCTGTGGTCTAGTGGTCAGAGTTCCTGGCTACAGATCCAGAGGTCCTGGGTTCGATTTTCGGCTCTACCATATTTTCTGAGCAGTATAGGAACTGGAACGGGGTCCACTCAGCCTTGTGAGGATAATTGAGGAGCTATTTGAAGGAAATAGCGACCATGGGGATTCGTTGTGCTGATCACGCGACACCTATCCGCTAAAGTTGGCTCTAACTTCGCCAACAAGCAGCAGGTGCTCGGTCGGTATAGTTGCTTGTGGACTAAAACCACGGAGTTTGTTCTTGTTTTGTGAGATATAAGTATTCAGTAAGTCCGATTACCAGTCCAAAGCCAATGCCTAGTTACAAACGTGACATATTTAAATGTGGAAGACTGGGGTGTTCTTCTATGGCGAAGAAGAGTAATTATGAGTAACGGGGGTTGAACATACCAGTCTTTCACATTTCATTGTATGATGCTGTAACTCTTTTAACTGTGCTCCTTTGCCATTGCTACTCATCAAGTGCATTGCAGTAATGCTGATTTAATTACTGTACTGTGTTCAATGTTCCCTTTAATTGTTTTGGTGCCAGCACAGACTTCTGGTTTGCCGAGCTCTGTGTTTGAATCTAGAGTTTCCACAGAGTGAAAGTTATACAGCAGTATTTTGACAGTGTGTTCACATTGCTACAAATACAGCAATTCCTTTGAAGAACGCATCACTTAGCATTTATGAAAACTTGAACACTGAGCAAAAGAACTTTGTGCAGGGATATTTTCCCATTATAATTAACGTGCGTGGTGAGGGTTGTGTAGTTATTTTATTTTGTTCTTATATTTCATACACATGTGCTTTCTTATGTGCAGATATGTATTAGCATGCTTGTATGCATTTTTCCATATATTATAGAAAATAAACAATAAAAATAATGGAACAACATTTCTGCTTATGTCTGCTAAGTGACTTACCTGCATGTGCTGGTGTATTGTCTAGAACAAATACAATCTTGAAACTGTTTTTCACACAGGCAGTAGTCTGAGGTCAGGAGTTACATGAATGCAAAAGCAGTCTGTGAAGATGCATGCAGTGATCCAGGCTTTTGCATTAGATGTTCAAATAAGATTAAGATGACTGCAGTCTGATAAGATCTTAAAGTTTGTGATGATGGTACATTGGTACAAGTATTATGTTTTTGGACATTATTCATCGCTTTGTCTATATCTAAAAACTGTCCTGTTTATTTTTCAAAACACAACTTTCTGGAGACTGGATTCTGTCTCCATCTTGAGATAAAAACCTACTTACGAGGGAGTACCCAAAAGAAACCGAACTTATTTTTTTTTTAAACTTATTTATTCAAATTTTAAGCATAAACCTTCAATCCCCTTGAAACTACTCTCCACTTACACTATTACACTTGTCTAGTCTTTTATTCCATTTTTCAAAACATTGTCTAAATTCATCTTTTGAGATGCTTGACAGCGTCTCCGTCGTTTTTTCCTTTCATGTCTCTCTTCATTCGAGGAAACAAAAAAAAGTCGCACGGCGCAAGGTCAGGTGAGTATGGAGGGTGAGGAACAAGGGTCATACCATTTTTGGTCAAGAATTGTCATACAGACAGGGCTGTGTGAGCAGGGGCATTGTCATGATGGAAAAACCAGTCACCCGACTGCCACAAATCTGGCTGCTGAGCTCCAGGTCACTCCTGACAGCTCCACAATTTCTTCAATGGTCCGTCATCGATCTTCCTTGATGATTTCACGAATTTTTTCAACATTTTCATGTGTTCGGGCCGTGGAAGGACGACCAGAATGAGGTTTGTCGTCAATTGACATTTCACCATTTTTGAAACAGGAAAACCACTCAAACACTTGAGTTTTCCCCATAGCATCATCCTTGTATGCCATTTTTAACATTTCAAGAGTTTCTGTTCCACTTTTCCCTAGCAAAAAGCAGAATTTCACCGCCGCACGCTGTTCACGAAAATCAGCCATTGCAAAAACGATGATCACACAAAACAGTTGTCACTATAAACTCTGCCGAAACTAGTCCTTACCTTCTGAAGCAACGGTAGTCGGCTTATCGACTCAGGAATGTTAGCTGTATGCGCTCAAAGCGGCAAAACGCGGTACTACAAAAGCTCCTCCCACAAAAAAATTAGTTCGCTTTCTTTTGGGTACCCCATCGTAGTTGGGCCCAATAGCTATTCTCTGATGGAGACAGAATCCAGTCTCTGGAATATTGGGTTTTGAAAAATAAACAGGACGGTGTTCTAGATATAGACAGTGGATAATGTCCAAAAACATAATACTTGAACTGCAGTTTGGCACAATGGTAAACAGAATTGTGTAAACTTCATAAGGTAAAGGTAAAGTTGTCCCTCTGTTTAACCTTAATGTCTGAAGTGCACCAGTGGTACAATGATGAGTATGGTCGTTGTATCCAGTGTACCCCGATTTGTGCATTCAGGCATTTAAACACTGCTAATGGAAGCTCATTCACACACTGCTAGTAGAAGCGTATGCCCAATCCTCGATGTTTATTTTTAAATATAGTAAAATTCAATATACATATCCCCCCCTCCCCCCTGCTCGAAGTATATATAGGCTTCAACCCCCATCTCATGTAACTGAATCTCTCCTCTGTGTAATCCTTCTTTGAAGTATGCATCAAAATTACAAGAAAGAGAAATAAAAATAGTGTATAACTTCATGTCTACATACTTTCAAATCTTACATTATAGTATGCGACACTGAGCTCAGGGCAGTGGCAGAAGAAATCTTAAAATATAAGTTAGATTTAGTGGGAGTACAGGAGGTCAGATGGGACGGAGTTGGAATTGCACCAGCAGGGAAATATACATTTTTCTATGGAAAGGGGAATGAAAAATCATG
>NW_019734334.1:121898-131358 GCF_002891405.2 Cryptotermes secundus
AGTAAACTTTGCCACATCAGAAAATCTTACTATCAAAAGTACAATGTTCCTGCATCGTAACATCCATAAATTTACTTTGACATCTCCTGATGGGAAGATACACAATCAAATCGACCATATTTTGATAGATAGGAGACATCATTCAAGTATGCTTGTTGTCCGATCATTCAGGGCAGCAGATTGTGATACTGACCACTACCTNCGTTATGAAGGTTCACCCCCCCAACAGAACATAAAATTGATGACATAAAGGGCAGTTTCTGTGAAGAACTAGAACATGTATTTGATAAATTCCAGAAGTACCCTATGAAAATTTTGTTAGATTTCAATACTAGAGTAGGGAGGGAAGACGTTTTCAAACCGATTGGGAATAAGAGTTTGCATGAAAATATTAATGATAAACGAGCTAGAGTAGTAAACTTTGCCACATCAGAAAATCTTACTGTCAAAAGTACAATGTTCCTGCATCGTAACATCCATAAATTTACTTTGACATCTCCTGATGGGAAGATACACAATCAAATCGACTATATTTTGATAGATAGACGTCATTCAAGTATACTTGTTGTCCAATCATTCACGCCAGCAGATTGTGATACTGACCACTACCTTGTGGTGGCAAAGGTATGGAAAGACTGGCAGTGAGCAAACAAACAACGCACAGAGTTCATATGGAGAGGTTCAATATCAAGAAATTAAATAAGGTAGAGGGTAAAGAGCAGTATCGCGTTGAAATCTCAAATAGGTTCACGGCTTTGGAAAACTTGGACACTGAGGTGGATGTTAATAAAGCTTGGGAAACTATTAGAGAAAATATCAAAATTTCCGCCAAGGAGAGTCTAGGTTATTATGAACTGAAGAAGCATAAGCCATGGTTTGATGAAGGATGCTCAGAATTAGACCAAAGATAACAGGCCAAATTGCAATGGTTACGGGATCCACGTGAAATAAATGGGAATAATCTGAACAGTATAATAAGTGAAACCAGCAGGCATTTCAGGAATAAAAAGGGGGAATATCTGGAAGATAAAATTGATACAGTAAGAAGAACATTAGAGACCTCTATAGAGGAATAAATGACTTCAAGGTGAGTTACCAACCTAACAGTAACTTAGTGAAGGATGAGAATGGTGATCTGCTTCCAGATTCCCGCAACATTTTGAATAGGTGGAGGAACATGTACCCTGATATTGAATGTACATAGGGTCAGAGATGTTAGGCAGACAGAAATCCATACAGCTGAGCTGTTAGTACCTGATCTAGCCCTTTTGAGGTTGCAAGTGCTATTGCAAAATTGAAACGGTATAAATCGCCAGGTAGTGATCAAATCCTGGCAGAACTTATTCAAGCAGGAGGCAAAATATTATGTTCTAAAATCCACAGGCTAATTAATTCTATTTGGCATAAAGAAAATTTGCCTGATCAGTGGAAGGATTCTCTTATTGTACCAGTTCACATGAAGGGCGATAAAACTAACTTTAGTAATTATCAAGGGATATCACTGCTATCAACTTCGTAAAAAATTTTATCCAGTATTCTTCTCTCAAGGTTAAGTCCATATACAGATGAAAATATTGGGGATCATCAGTGTGGGTTTTGACGTAACAGATCAACTACAGATCAGATCTTTTGCATTTGTCAGATATTGGAGAAAAAATGGGAGTACAATGTGACAGTACATCAGCTATTCATAGAATTCAGGAAAGCCTATAATTCAGTTGAGAGGGAAGTATTGTACAAAGGTTTGGGATACCCATGAGACTAGTTTCATGTGTTTAAAGAAAACGTGTAGTAAAGTCTGTATAGGTATCCTCTGACATGATGCCATCTGATAATATAGTCAATACTTTTATTCTAATATAATTTTTTATTGCTTCAACTACTGGAGTGGGATAATGTAGGCAGTACAGTGGAACCTCGCTTAACAAGCATAATTCGTTCCAGAATCTTACTCGTAATGCGAAACACTCGTTAAGCGAAATTTTTCCCATATAAATTAATGTAAAATACAATAATGCGTTCCATGCCGAAAAAAATACTCAAAAATATTTTATGTATAATGTTTGTTCAAAGAAAATTATATATACATTGTTAAGTAGTGTGAATCATCTTCATCTCTTCTTCTATGTGGAATGAACCAACCTGGAATGCAAATTTGATTTGCAGGGAAAAAAAAAAAACTCGAAATAATTTGTTTATTATTTATGATACATATCTAATTCTTTTTTACTAGAAAGCTGTCTAGAGACATTTGTTTTTGCCAACGCTTCTAAATTTGGTGAAAATGTGACACAGCATTATCATTAAATAAATTTGTAGCACGCATAATCACTGCCTTATTAGGGTGATGCTTCTCAGTGTAGGATGCAACAGTTTCTCATGCTGTCAGCATATTTCTTATTGCTCCAGAAGATTGTTGCTTTGCTGTTACCTCCTCCCCCTCCTCTGACAAGCTCTCCTCCTCAACTTCTTGCTGTGAAACAATGCAACTCCATATGCTCTTTGGTAGTCAGCTCTTGGCTGTGCTCTTCCACAAGCTCATCGATATCATTGTTATCCACCTCCAGCCCCATGAATTTGGCCAAAGACACAATATTGTTTACTACAGGCTCCGCAGGTACTATCTCAAACCCCTCAAAGTCACATTTGCCAACGCTCTCTGGCCAAAGCTTCTTCCAAGCAGAAGTGAGGGTTCTCTTGGTAACCCCATCCCACACCTTTTCAATCATCTTGAGGCAGGCAACGATGTGGAAGTGATATTTCCAAAACTCTTTGAGAGTGAGATTGGTCCCTTCAGTCACCTCAAAACAACGCTCGAAGAGTGCTTTAGTGTACAGCTTCTTAAAGTTAGAAATAACCTGCTGGTCCATAGACTGGACTAATGGAGTCATGTTGGGAGGCAGAAACTGGATCTTGATGAATTTAAATTCTTCAAGGAGGTCATCTTGTAGGTGTGGAGGATGGGCAGGAGTGTTGTCCATAACAAGCAAGACATGGAGTTGTAGATTCATCTCAAGCAAATATTTTTTCACAGAAGGACCAAACACTTCATAGATCCAATCAGTAAAGGTCACGTGTCACCCAAGCCTTGTTGTTGGACCTCCACATCACATTTAGCCTGCTCTTCTGGACTTTACACTTCTTGAAGGCTCGTGGAGTTTCTGAATGGTAAACAAGCAGCGGTTTAATTTTCAAATCGCTGCTTGCATTGGCACAAAATAGCAGCGTGAGACTGTCTTTCATTGGCTCATGGCCAGGCAATGCATTATCCTCTGCTGTTATATAGGTTCGCTTCGGCATCTTTTTCCAGAAGAGACCCGTCACGTCACAATTAAAAACCTGCTGCGGCAGGTAACCCTCAGAATCTATGAGCTTCTTGAAGTCGCTGATGAAGTTCTCTGCTGCCTTTGTGTCGGAGCTTGCTGTTTCACTGTGTCTTACAAAGCTGTGGATGCTGGTTCTTCTCTTAAACTTCTCGAACCACCCACGGCTTCCCTTAAATGCTGCTGCTTTGGCTGTTGATGATCCTGGCGTCTTCTTAATGAGGTCGGCAAAAATAACTTTCGCCTTCTCACAAATGACGTTCACATATGCACGGTGCCAAATCCCAGAAGACTGCTTTCTTCATAGTCACCGCCGTGAAAGCCTCAAATCTTACAATGACATTCTTGTTAATAGTGTCGCCTTGCAATTGCTTTTCGTTTATCCATAGGAGGAGCAACATTTGAACATCGTAGAGAATACGTAACCATTGTGTAGATATTCTTGTCACTCCCTTTGAAGCATCTATCTCCTTAATCTTGTCCTTGTTCTTGAGGATAGTGCAAATCTTGATGTAGACCGATTGCATGTGCGTGCTACATCAGCCACGCTCACACCTCATTCTCGCTTTTCAATGATTTTACTTTTCATTTCTACTTTTATTTTTATTATCTTATGGTTGTCTTTTTGTGGCTTTTTCTTCGGGGATATTTTTGTAAGGGTTATTAAACTTTGCACAAAAAAAATCACAAATAATATGCCTGAACACAAGTTTGGAAAAATGTGTGATCACAAGCAACACTAAGATGCTGGCGGAACGAGTGCTAAACACAGACTGATGTAGCAAGCGAACAATCCGGGACTTCCCCTCTCATCACTCGTTATGTGAAACGTCACTTGTTAAGCGAGTCATTCGTTACAATTGTGCTCGTTATGAGAGGTGCTTGTTAAGCAAGGTTCCACTGTATAGCAGTTGGCTCTGGGGTCAACCCAACCTCCTATCCAGTGGGAAGACCAATTGCACTTTTTTGCTGACTACACAGAGTATGACAGAATGTAAGCAGACACATTTTAGTGGATGAGTGTGTGCACAGCCTAGAAGGAACAGTGGCTGTGGCAACATGCTGCAGAATCCTAGCATGTTCTCATTATCAGACAGTTACGCATACTTTCCGCTTTCATCAGTTCATGGTATTAGTATTTTGTACGTTTCTGATTTGTCAGTGATTGGAAAGTTAACAAGTTTTCTTGTCTTTAGTCGAGCAAAGGAGCTGATAATGAACATTGTGCAGCAGCGTAGTCGGACTGAAGGCACAGGATCAAGCATGGGTGACATGAATATGGGAGGTGGCCCACCCAACCATGCTCATGTGAGTGTAACAATGTTTGCATAGTATGGATAAAGTATGTACAGTAGAACTTGGTTATAACGTCATCAAAGGAACCTAAAAATAGTGTCGTTATAAACGAATGTCGTCGTAACCGAAATGGGCACTTCCACAGTAGCCTTATGTTAGTCACGTAAAAATCTACCAAAAACTGAGTTAAAATGTTGCATTTTTTTAGTGAAATACGTAGTTAAGTACAGACTAACGTAACATTAACGTGGAATTGCCCAAATGTGTAATATCAAAGACATATTACAGCGCTTTTCACTGACAGTACACACCACACTAATACTGTATATTAAAGGTAGGCCTGCTCACCAAATTACAGTAGATTACATCAATTGTTGTGCCTTACTGTACCTAGATACGAGTACAGTAATCAGTTATCTTCATCTGTTT
Source organism: Cryptotermes secundus (assembly GCF_002891405.2). NCBI lineage: Eukaryota > Metazoa > Arthropoda > Insecta > Blattodea > Kalotermitidae > Cryptotermes > Cryptotermes secundus. Next base: position 126,947 of record NW_019734334.1, read on the forward strand.
CCTGTTACTTGCCCAATACACACTTTCTAAATTACGTTCAATGTCCATATCAGAGAAATTCAGGAATGAAAATGACGTTACATACGAGGTTGATGCATTTGTGCATGTCGTACTAAGCAAGGTATAAAAACAGTTCCTTTATGAGGAATTAGTTCGTACCATTGAATATTTGACGCAATAGACAAGGTGTCACAGAAACCGATGTTGCTATAACCAAGTTTTACTGTATTTTGGAAATTTTGGTATGGAGTGTTAATTGTTGCTAGCAACTGTTCAGTTGTCTGGAACTGTCTCCCACTATGTCAGATGTATCATGTGATACCATGACTAATGACTGACTAGATGGGTATGCACATAGTGAACGTTTCCCCCCCCCAGTTAATCGTTTCTGAGGTAAAAAGTAAGACCTGTTTTGTGATATTCCATCATATGTGCCCATGAATTAGGGCTATGAACCTGCCCTACCTCCAGTTCATCTTGCTTTGTCCTCAGGCTTATAGTTGTGTATCCTGTTACCATATTGATCTTCTCAAAGTTCATATCTTGAATAATATAACAAAGCAGGAATGGCTAATGAGGCCTTGGTGAGGTTATAGTAATATTTTAAAATTATCTGTTCCAAAGCATTATTTCATCCAATGGTTTTCTGGGATACTATTACCCGTATATCCTTGGACTTCTTAAATTTGTGTGTGTGTGTGTGTAAGGGGGGGGGGTTCAGTATCTGTAGTTTGTCCTCTGCACTTGGGAAAACCTGGTCTTCATTTATCACATTTACTTATATAATACATCTCTTTACCTAATTTATGTACCCCCAACTTTGAGACATGAAATTTTGGGGAAATAGTTACTTACCATATTTATAACCCCAAGTTTTAGCCAGAAAATGCTTGTGTTGGACTCTGTAATTTGTTCAAGTGATGTAATGAAAAAACTTGAGTGTTTGGCAGAACTGAAGAGTTTATGTCAAAGATGTACATGAACTTTTTGAAGAAAGATCAGTTGATTTATCTGTTCAGAAACTGAAAAGTTTTCACTTGTGTAAATTGTTTGTGCATATTATTAGTGATTTCATTATATTCAGATATCCAACGGGAAAGTGTGCTGAAATATTTTGTTCACGAGTGCTTATATCAATGTTACATTTGTACATTAGGTAAATTCTTAACAGGTAATACAACAGCTAATCAGCCAGACACTTCGAAGCTTGTAACTTCATCTCCAATTCAGAGGAATTGGGGTTTAATGTGATAAGAATATCTGAACATTATAGCTGTGTTTATTTATTAGGTTGAGATCATGGTACCTGGCCCAAAGGTTGGTTTGATCATTGGGAAAGGTGGTGAGACAATAAAGCAGCTACAGGAGAAATCAGGAGCCAAGATGGTTGTAATTCAAGATGGCCCAACACAGGAACAGGAGAAGCCACTTAGAATCAGTGGAGAGCCACAGAAAGTTGAGGTACTTTTAATTTATGAATTGGTATGCCTTAAAAGTCTGAAGAAGTCTCTTCTATGTGAGGTGCAACTGGAAAGTGCTTATTGAATGGTGTGCCATGCCAAGTGAAAATATTGTTTGCAGCATGGTTATGTATTGCTGGATATAGAAGTCTTTTTTAAGAATTCACCCTTTGTGCCCTAATTGAAATTGCCCAAATTATGGCCAGGATGCCATATTGATACAACAGTATTGCTAAAACTACAGTAGAATTATTATATGAGAATTTTTTAACATTTTTAAAATACAGCAGATATTTGTAATATCCTAAGATGGCTGAAGTATGTATCATCTGATTATGTGTGATACAGTATGGCACTAAGGTTTAAACAATACTCAGGGAAAGGCAATATTTCTTCTTCTTTGAAGTGATTATCATGGAGATATGAAAATAATGATGAATAATTCAGCATTGTCATCATTGCCAGCATTATCTGAAGTCACAGAGATACTGGTTTTTGGACTTTGTCCATCATCTGGATTCTAAATAACTAAGAGAAAAAACGTTTCAGAAACTGGATCTGTTTCGGTCCACAGGTGAGGGAAGACACCTGCTCTGTTGGTTCCCTTAGAAAGAGCTAGCCTCTATCACTGGACCTTTATTTTCAGGCGTTCTAATGTTGTAAAGGAAGGATCCGGACGATGGACAAAGTCCGAAAACCCAGTATCTCTGTGTGTTATACACCATCATCAGAACCCTATAGTATCTAATTATCTGAAGTGTTGAACATTTTCTTAAACAACCTCTTTTGCAGCAGACTGTCAGGTAGGAGCCATTTTTTATGAGCAGATGCAATATGCACTATTCTCTGCACACCCACAGTTGCTCATATTCCACTCAAAAATTAAAAAAATCCCATCCACATTCTGCTGATAACTCACTATTTATGTGTACACAGAATAAATGGATCACCTTACGACAGGCATGACATGGGAAGCGGTTTACATATGTACATTATGTTGTGGACTGTTCTAAATTCCACAGTGCAAATACATATAACTTTTTGATATTAAATGTATAAGTGCTGATTGTGAATTAGCCATTGTATTTTACTGCAAAATGCATGTTATGGTAATGGTATGTAAACTGTACACAAATGCATAACTGTTTATTTTTTCCATCAAATGATCCATGCTATCTGTAATGCCCATGACTATGACCTTACACTGATGGTACAGATCTTATCTCAGTATGTGTCACACAGTCAGAAACTGAGGTTGTGAAACAGATTTGCCAGTATGTACTCACAAAAGGAAACCATGTTAGTTGGCATATGTTTAGAATGTACTAAATTTTCTCTTTGATTAGTATCATAAAGAGTGTCAGAGAAGTTAACCTTTAAACGACTAAAGACACCGTATGTCGTCGCAGATAGTAAAGGCAGCGGTACGAATGACGCCATATGGTGTCGCACAGTCCGCGTGTGCGGACGTTATTTTAAAATACATGTTTAAGGTAGAAAATAATGTCCTACTTATATAATTTTTGGCCACCATCTGCATGGAGTGTCTGTCTTCCCACCTGCGTCATCTGCTGGAATGTTGCCTTCGTGTGGAATTCTAAAAAAAANGTAAATTACAATATCTGATTCTATATTCTTTCGAGAAAAAAACAGCGTTTATTTCGTTCGATTATCACAGAAATAGCAGAAATAGGAGCAAAATTAGTAAGTAACTTACAGCTTTTACGGATTTCTAAGAGCGGCCCTTTAAATAATTCCGTACCGCCGCCACAGCCTAAGTTTAAAGGGCCGTAGGATAAAGGTTAATCGATACTGTTCGTTGATATGCTCCTGACTTCACATCTACTGTTTAAGCTTTGTATTCAAATCCAAGCTCTGCTATTATGTTAACCATAATCAGGATATTTAAAAATCTTTGCAGTCAGCACCATCTGAAACACTGTAGATGTCTGATGTGACAACCATAAACATGCATTTTTATAGTTGTATTCTGTGATATTGTCTCATCCAGGCCAGAAAACCTCATGGAAAGTGTAAACTTGTGTGACGAGGAGGAGTGCACAGTGCAGTGGACATCATATGGTATCCATTTCTCAGTGGTTAAACTTAGGGGCAAATTGCTTATAGACAGTGGAATGCAGACTTTCTCCTAGGTAGGGGAAGGAGGTAGAGGGTGGGTTAAGGGGACTTAACTAGCTGCTAGCCATAAGTAACTTGAGCAGCAAAACTACAAGAATAGGTTATGAAAAAGTTAAAGGGAAGCAGTGGCTTTTTGTAGGAATCGCTCAGTATGACAGACTTGGTCATAAAAAGCCCCTTGCATTTGATAGTTTTCTCAATGTGCTGCAGCGGTCAGAATGTGGTGGTACCAGTCACTGTAATGGGAGTCCTTGTCATGAGTTGTTATGGCAGGGTGTTTTCGCTGTACAAGATGTGATAGCTATAGTTCCTTTGGCTCTACCTTTAAGTCAGGTGTATTGTTGGAAAGTATGGGGTTAATGTAAAGTTAAAAGTACTTTCCCTCCTTAATTAAACACCATGGCATGAGGTCATATGGGGGAGCTTCATGCCCTGGTTGCTTAACCCTTAGGGAAAATGTTCCATTTACTCATTGGTTATGAGGCCTCTGGAGCCAGTCTGGATTCTGTGGAGGAGAAAAAAGAATATATGTCAGGAATAGAACCATGATTCCTTGTCCATCTAGCCTATATCCTGTAAATATATATCATCTGAGCTATTCCTGTTTCATAGGATTAAGGTACTTCTGCAAAATGTTTTTTGTTACTTTTATTATTAACATTCGATGTTTTTATTTTAATTTTTTTACAGTACGCAAAGCAGTTGGTGTATGACTTGATAGCTGAAAAGGAGATGCAGGTAAGAGCGAGTCTGAATTCCACATAATAGAGGGCCATTTTAACCTTTAACGGCCGAATGTTTTATATATATATA